>NC_091286.1:527292070-527397070 GCF_032444005.1 Ranitomeya imitator
CTCAGCGAGATATTTGTATTGTCCCCTTATATACTTATACATGGTTATTAGATCGCCCCTCAGTCGTCTTTTTTCTAGACTAAATAATCCTAATTTCGCTAATCTATCTGGGTATTGTAGTTCTCCCATCCCCTTTATTAATTTTGTTGCCCTCCTTTGTACTCTCTCTAGTTCCATTATATCCTTCCTGAGCACCGGTGCCCAAAACTGGACACAGTACTCCATGTGCGGTCTAACTAGGGATTTGTACAGAGGCAGTATAATGCTCTCATCATGTGTATCCAGACCTCTTTTAATGCACCCCATGATCCTGTTTGCCTTGGCAGCTGCTGCCTGGCACTGGCTGCTCCAGGTAAGTTTATCATTAACTAGGATCCCCAAGTCCTTCTCCCTGTCAGATTTACCCAGTGGTTTCCCGTTCAGTGTGTAATGGTGATATTGATTCCCTCTTCCCATGTGTATAACCTTACATTTATCATTGTTAAACCTCATCTGCCACCTTTCAGCCCAAGTTTCCAACTTATCCAGATCCATCTGTAGCAGAATACTATCTTCTCTTGTATTAACTGCTTTACATAGTTTTGTATCATCTGCAAATATCGATATTTTACTGTGTAAACCTTCTACCAGATCATTAATGAATATGTTGAAGAGAACAGGTCCCAATACTGACCCCTGCGGTACCCCACTGGTCACAGCGACCCAGTTAGAGACTATACCATTTATAACCACCCTCTGCTTTCTATCACTAAGCCAGTTACTAACCCATTTACACACATTTTCCCCCAGACCAAGCATTCTCATTTTGTGTACCAACCTCTTGTGCGGCACGGTATCAAACGCTTTGGAAAAATCGAGATATACCACGTCCAATGACTCACCGTGGTCCAGTCTATAGCTTACCTCTTCATAAAAACTGATTAGATTGGTTTGACAGGAGCGATTTCTCATAAACCCATGCTGATATGGAGTTAAACAGTTATTCTCATTGAGATAATCCAGAATAACATCCCTCAGAAACCCTTCAAATATTTTACCAACAATAGAGGTTAGACTTACTGGCCTATAATTTCCAGGTTCACTTTTAGAGCCCTTTTTGAATATTGGCACCACATTTGCTATGCGCCAGTCCTGCGGAACAGACCCTGTCGCTATAGAGTCACTAAAAATAAGAAATAATGGTTTATCTATTACATTACTTAGTTCTCTTAGTACTCGTGGGTGTATGCCATCCGGACCCGGAGATTTATCTATTTTAATCTTATTTAGCCGGTTTCGCACCTCTTCTTGGGTTAGATTGGTGACCCTTAATATAGGGTTTTCATTGTTTCTTGGGATTTCACCTAGCATTTCATTTTCCACCGTGAATACCGTGGAGAAGAAGGTGTTTAATATGTTAGCTTTTTCCTCGTCATCTACAACCATTCTTTCCTCACTATTTTTTAAGGGGCCTACATTTTCAGTTTTTATTCTTTTACTATTGATATAGTTGAAGAACAGTTTGGGATTAGTTTTACTCTCCTTAGCAATGTGCTTCTCTGTTTCCTTTTTGGCAGCTTTAATTAGTTTTTTAGATAAAGTATTTTTCTCCCTATAGTTTTTTAGAGCTTCAATGGTGCCATCCTGCTTTAGTAGTGCAAATGCTTTCTTTTTACTGTTAATTGCCTGTCTTACTTCTTTGTTTAGCCACATTGGGTTTTTCCTATTTCTAGTCCTTTTATTCCCACAAGGTATAAACCGCTTACACTGCCTATTTAGGATGTTCTTAAACATTTCCCATTTATTATCTGTATTCTCATTTCTGAGGATATTGTCCCAGTCTACCAGATTAAGGGCATCTCTAAGCTGGTCAAACTTTGCCTTCCTAAAGTTCAGTGTTTTTGTGACTCCCTGACAAGTCCCCCTAGTGAAAGACAGGTGAAACTGTACAATATTGTGGTCGCTATTTCCTAGATGCCCGACCACCTGCAGATTTGTTATTCTGTCAGGTCTATTAGATAGTATTAGGTCTAAAAGTGCTGCTCCTCTGGTTGGATTCTGCACCAATTGTGAAAGATAATTTTTCTTGGTTATTAGCAGAAACCTGTTGCCTTTATGGGTTTCACAGGTTTCTGTTTCCCAGTTAATATCCGGGTAGTTAAAGTCCCCCATAACCAGGACCTCATTATGGGTTGCAGCTTCATCTATCTGCTTTAGAAGTAGACTTTCCATGCTTTCTGTTATATTTGGGGGTTTGTAACAGACCCCAATGAGAATTTTGTTACCATTTTTCCCTCCATGAATTTCAACCCATATGGACTCGACATCCTCATTCCCTTCGCTAATATCCTCCCTTAAAGTGGACTTTAGACAAGACTTTACATAGAGACAAACCCCTCCTCCTCTCCGATTTTTACGATCCTTTCTAAACAGACTGTAACCCTGTAAGTTAACTGCCCAGTCATAGCTTTCATCTAACCATGTCTCGGTTATTCCCACTATGTTAAAGTTACCTGTAGATATTTCTGCTTCTAGTTCTTCCATCTTGTTTGTCAGGCTTCTGGCGTTTGCGAGCATGCAGTTTAGAGGATTTTGTTTTGTTCCAATCTCCTCACTGTGGATTGTTTTAGAAATGTTCTTACCTCCCTTCTGAGTATGTTTTCCTGGGTCGTCTTTGTTCGAGTCTAATGTTTTTCTTCCCGTCCCCTCTTCTTCTAGTTTAACGCCCTCCTGATGAGTGTAGCGAGTCTTCTGGCGAATGTGTGTTTCCCAGGTTTGTTGAGGTGTAGTCCGTCTCTGGCGAGGAGTCCATCATACCAGTAATTCACACCGTGGTCCAGGAATCCAAATCCTTGTTGTCTGCACCATCGTCTTAGCCAGTTGTTTGCATCAAGGATCCTGTTCCATCTCCTGGTGCCATGCCCGTCTACTGGAAGGATAGAAGAAAAAACTACCTGTGCATCCAGTTCCTTTACTTTCTTCCCCAACTCTTCAAAGTCCTTGCAGATTGTCGGTAGGTCCTTCCTTGCCGTGTCATTGGTGCCAACATGTATCAGAAGAAATGGGTGGACGTCCTTGGAGCTGAAGAGCTTTGGTATCCTATCGGTCACATCCTTGATCATCGCACCTGGAAGGCAGCATACTTCTCTTGCAGTTATGTCCGGTCTGCAGATGGCTGCTTCGGTGCCTCTCAGTAGTGAGTCTCCCACCACCACCACTCTTCGTTGCTTCTTGGCTGTACTTTTTGCTGTCACTTGTTGCTGTGTGCCCTTTTCTTTTTTGCTTGCTGGTATTGCTTCATTCTTAGGTGTGCCATCTTCATCCTCTACAAAGATTTGATATCGGTTCTTCAGTTGTGTGGTTGGTGATTTCTCCATGGTCTTCTTGCTTCTTTTGGTCACATGCTTCCACTCATCTGCTTTTGGAGGTTCTCTGACACTTTTTTCACCTTCTGTGACCAGTAGAGATGCTTCTGTTCTGTCTAGAAAGTCTTCATTCTCTTTGATGAGTTTCAAAGTTGCTATTCTTTCTTCCAGACCCCGCACCTTTTCTTCTAAAAGGGCCACTAGTCTACACTTCTGACAGGTGAAATTGGATTCTTCTTCTGGTCGATCTGTGAACATGTAGCACATGCTGCAGCTCACCATGTAGGTTGTCACATCTGCCATGTTGCTCCTAGATCCTGCTGACTTGCTGTGTGTTTTCCTTCTTGTGTAATCTACTCAGCCAAGCTCTCTTGCAATAATGGCCTACAGGCAAAAATTCGCGCGCCGTAAGGCGCGCGGTTTGGTGATGCTTTCGAAGCAGCTGGTCCCGGCTGTACCCAACGATCTTCTAGCTTAGGGAGACTTCGCTTCTCCCAGAAGGCACCTGGAATATGCAAATTAGCCTCCTGAAGCTTGAATCCCTGGTTTGGTGATGCTTTCGAAGCAGCTGGTCCCGGCTGTACCCAACGATCTTCTAGCTTAGGGAGACTTCGCTTCTCCCAGAAGGCACCTGGAATATGCAAATTAGCCTCCTGAAGCTTGAATCCCTGGTTTGGTGATGCTTTCGAAGCAGCTGGTCCCGGCTGTACCCAACGATCTTCTAGCTTAGGGAGACTTCGCTTCTCCCAGAAGGCACCTGGAATATGCAAATTAGCCTCCTGAAGCTTGAATCCCTGGTTTGGTGATGCTTTCGAAGCAGCTGGTCCCGGCTGTACCCAACGATCTTCTAGCTTAGGGAGACTTCGCTTCTCCCAGAAGGCACCTGGAATATGCAAATTAGCCTCCTGAAGCTTGAATCCCTGGTTTGGTGATGCTTTCGAAGCAGCTGGTCCCGGCTGTACCCAACGATCTTCTAGCTTAGGGAGACTTCGCTTCTCCCAGAAGGCACCTGGAATATGCAAATTAGCCTCCTGAAGCTTGAATCCCTGGTTTGGTGATGCTTTCGAAGCAGCTGGTCCCGGCTGTACCCAACGATCTTCTAGCTTAGGGAGACTTCGCTTCTCCCAGAAGGCACCTGGAATATGCAAATTAGCCTCCTGAAGCTTGAATCCCTGGTTTGGTGATGCTTTCGAAGCAGCTGGTCCCGGCTGTACCCAACGATCTTCTAGCTTAGGGAGACTTCGCTTCTCCCAGAAGGCACCTGGAATATGCAAATTAGCCTCCTGAAGCTTGAATCCCTGGTTTGGTGATGCTTTCGAAGCAGCTGGTCCCGGCTGTACCCAACGATCTTCTAGCTTAGGGAGACTTCGCTTCTCCCAGAAGGCACCTGGAATATGCAAATTAGCCTCCTGAAGCTTGAATCCCTGGTTTGGTGATGCTTTCGAAGCAGCTGGTCCCGGCTGTACCCAACGATCTTCTAGCTTAGGGAGACTTCGCTTCTCCCAGAAGGCACCTGGAATATGCAAATTAGCCTCCTGAAGCTTGAATCCCTGGTTTGGTGATGCTTTCGAAGCAGCTGGTCCCGGCTGTACCCAACGATCTTCTAGCTTAGGGAGACTTCGCTTCTCCCAGAAGGCACCTGGAATATGCAAATTAGCCTCCTGAAGCTTGAATCCCTGGTTTGGTGATGCTTTCGAAGCAGCTGGTCCCGGCTGTACCCAACGATCTTCTAGCTTAGGGAGACTTCGCTTCTCCCAGAAGGCACCTGGAATATGCAAATTAGCCTCCTGAAGCTTGAATCCCTGGTTTGGTGATGCTTTCGAAGCAGCTGGTCCCGGCTGTACCCAACGATCTTCTAGCTTAGGGAGACTTCGCTTCTCCCAGAAGGCACCTGGAATATGCAAATTAGCCTCCTGAAGCTTGAATCCCTGGTTTGGTGATGCTTTCGAAGCAGCTGGTCCCGGCTGTACCCAACGATCTTCTAGCTTAGGGAGACTTCGCTTCTCCCAGAAGGCACCTGGAATATGCAAATTAGCCTCCTGAAGCTTGAATCCCTGGTTTGGTGATGCTTTCGAAGCAGCTGGTCCCGGCTGTACCCAACGATCTTCTAGCTTAGGGAGACTTCGCTTCTCCCAGAAGGCACCTGGAATATGCAAATTAGCCTCCTGAAGCTTGAATCCCTGGTTTGGTGATGCTTTCGAAGCAGCTGGTCCCGGCTGTACCCAACGATCTTCTAGCTTAGGGAGACTTCGCTTCTCCCAGAAGGCACCTGGAATATGCAAATTAGCCTCCTGAAGCTTGAATCCCTGGTTTGGTGATGCTTTCGAAGCAGCTGGTCCCGGCTGTACCCAACGATCTTCTAGCTTAGGGAGACTTCGCTTCTCCCAGAAGGCACCTGGAATATGCAAATTAGCCTCCTGAAGCTTGAATCCCTGGTTTGGTGATGCTTTCGAAGCAGCTGGTCCCGGCTGTACCCAACGATCTTCTAGCTTAGGGAGACTTCGCTTCTCCCAGAAGGCACCTGGAATATGCAAATTAGCCTCCTGAAGCTTGAATCCCTGGTTTGGTGATGCTTTCGAAGCAGCTGGTCCCGGCTGTACCCAACGATCTTCTAGCTTAGGGAGACTTCGCTTCTCCCAGAAGGCACCTGGAATATGCAAATTAGCCTCCTGAAGCTTGAATCCCTGGTTTGGTGATGCTTTCGAAGCAGCTGGTCCCGGCTGTACCCAACGATCTTCTAGCTTAGGGAGACTTCGCTTCTCCCAGAAGGCACCTGGAATATGCAAATTAGCCTCCTGAAGCTTGAATCCCTGGTTTGGTGATGCTTTCGAAGCAGCTGGTCCCGGCTGTACCCAACGATCTTCTAGCTTAGGGAGACTTCGCTTCTCCCAGAAGGCACCTGGAATATGCAAATTAGCCTCCTGAAGCTTGAATCCCTGGTTTGGTGATGCTTTCGAAGCAGCTGGTCCCGGCTGTACCCAACGATCTTCTAGCTTAGGGAGACTTCGCTTCTCCCAGAAGGCACCTGGAATATGCAAATTAGCCTCCTGAAGCTTGAATCCCTGGTTTGGTGATGCTTTCGAAGCAGCTGGTCCCGGCTGTACCCAACGATCTTCTAGCTTAGGGAGACTTCGCTTCTCCCAGAAGGCACCTGGAATATGCAAATTAGCCTCCTGAAGCTTGAATCCCTGGTTTGGTGATGCTTTCGAAGCAGCTGGTCCCGGCTGTACCCAACGATCTTCTAGCTTAGGGAGACTTCGCTTCTCCCAGAAGGCACCTGGAATATGCAAATTAGCCTCCTGAAGCTTGAATCCCTGGTTTGGTGATGCTTTCGAAGCAGCTGGTCCCGGCTGTACCCAACGATCTTCTAGCTTAGGGAGACTTCGCTTCTCCCAGAAGGCACCTGGAATATGCAAATTAGCCTCCTGAAGCTTGAATCCCTGGTTTGGTGATGCTTTCGAAGCAGCTGGTCCCGGCTGTACCCAACGATCTTCTAGCTTAGGGAGACTTCGCTTCTCCCAGAAGGCACCTGGAATATGCAAATTAGCCTCCTGAAGCTTGAATCCCTGGTTTGGTGATGCTTTCGAAGCAGCTGGTCCCGGCTGTACCCAACGATCTTCTAGCTTAGGGAGACTTCGCTTCTCCCAGAAGGCACCTGGAATATGCAAATTAGCCTCCTGAAGCTTGAATCCCTGGTTTGGTGATGCTTTCGAAGCAGCTGGTCCCGGCTGTACCCAACGATCTTCTAGCTTAGGGAGACTTCGCTTCTCCCAGAAGGCACCTGGAATATGCAAATTAGCCTCCTGAAGCTTGAATCCCTGGTTTGGTGATGCTTTCGAAGCAGCTGGTCCCGGCTGTACCCAACGATCTTCTAGCTTAGGGAGACTTCGCTTCTCCCAGAAGGCACCTGGAATATGCAAATTAGCCTCCTGAAGCTTGAATCCCTGGTTTGGTGATGCTTTCGAAGCAGCTGGTCCCGGCTGTACCCAACGATCTTCTAGCTTAGGGAGACTTCGCTTCTCCCAGAAGGCACCTGGAATATGCAAATTAGCCTCCTGAAGCTTGAATCCCTGGTTTGGTGATGCTTTCGAAGCAGCTGGTCCCGGCTGTACCCAACGATCTTCTAGCTTAGGGAGACTTCGCTTCTCCCAGAAGGCACCTGGAATATGCAAATTAGCCTCCTGAAGCTTGAATCCCTGGTTTGGTGATGCTTTCGAAGCAGCTGGTCCCGGCTGTACCCAACGATCTTCTAGCTTAGGGAGACTTCGCTTCTCCCAGAAGGCACCTGGAATATGCAAATTAGCCTCCTGAAGCTTGAATCCCTGGTTTGGTGATGCTTTCGAAGCAGCTGGTCCCGGCTGTACCCAACGATCTTCTAGCTTAGGGAGACTTCGCTTCTCCCAGAAGGCACCTGGAATATGCAAATTAGCCTCCTGAAGCTTGAATCCCTGGTTTGGTGATGCTTTCGAAGCAGCTGGTCCCGGCTGTACCCAACGATCTTCTAGCTTAGGGAGACTTCGCTTCTCCCAGAAGGCACCTGGAATATGCAAATTAGCCTCCTGAAGCTTGAATCCCTGGTTTGGTGATGCTTTCGAAGCAGCTGGTCCCGGCTGTACCCAACGATCTTCTAGCTTAGGGAGACTTCGCTTCTCCCAGAAGGCACCTGGAATATGCAAATTAGCCTCCTGAAGCTTGAATCCCTGGTTTGGTGATGCTTTCGAAGCAGCTGGTCCCGGCTGTACCCAACGATCTTCTAGCTTAGGGAGACTTCGCTTCTCCCAGAAGGCACCTGGAATATGCAAATTAGCCTCCTGAAGCTTGAATCCCTGGTTTGGTGATGCTTTCGAAGCAGCTGGTCCCGGCTGTACCCAACGATCTTCTAGCTTAGGGAGACTTCGCTTCTCCCAGAAGGCACCTGGAATATGCAAATTAGCCTCCTGAAGCTTGAATCCCTGGTTTGGTGATGCTTTCGAAGCAGCTGGTCCCGGCTGTACCCAACGATCTTCTAGCTTAGGGAGACTTCGCTTCTCCCAGAAGGCACCTGGAATATGCAAATTAGCCTCCTGAAGCTTGAATCCCTGGTTTGGTGATGCTTTCGAAGCAGCTGGTCCCGGCTGTACCCAACGATCTTCTAGCTTAGGGAGACTTCGCTTCTCCCAGAAGGCACCTGGAATATGCAAATTAGCCTCCTGAAGCTTGAATCCCTGGTTTGGTGATGCTTTCGAAGCAGCTGGTCCCGGCTGTACCCAACGATCTTCTAGCTTAGGGAGACTTCGCTTCTCCCAGAAGGCACCTGGAATATGCAAATTAGCCTCCTGAAGCTTGAATCCCTGGTTTGGTGATGCTTTCGAAGCAGCTGGTCCCGGCTGTACCCAACGATCTTCTAGCTTAGGGAGACTTCGCTTCTCCCAGAAGGCACCTGGAATATGCAAATTAGCCTCCTGAAGCTTGAATCCCTGGTTTGGTGATGCTTTCGAAGCAGCTGGTCCCGGCTGTACCCAACGATCTTCTAGCTTAGGGAGACTTCGCTTCTCCCAGAAGGCACCTGGAATATGCAAATTAGCCTCCTGAAGCTTGAATCCCTGGTTTGGTGATGCTTTCGAAGCAGCTGGTCCCGGCTGTACCCAACGATCTTCTAGCTTAGGGAGACTTCGCTTCTCCCAGAAGGCACCTGGAATATGCAAATTAGCCTCCTGAAGCTTGAATCCCTGGTTTGGTGATGCTTTCGAAGCAGCTGGTCCCGGCTGTACCCAACGATCTTCTAGCTTAGGGAGACTTCGCTTCTCCCAGAAGGCACCTGGAATATGCAAATTAGCCTCCTGAAGCTTGAATCCCTGGTTTGGTGATGCTTTCGAAGCAGCTGGTCCCGGCTGTACCCAACGATCTTCTAGCTTAGGGAGACTTCGCTTCTCCCAGAAGGCACCTGGAATATGCAAATTAGCCTCCTGAAGCTTGAATCCCTGGTTTGGTGATGCTTTCGAAGCAGCTGGTCCCGGCTGTACCCAACGATCTTCTAGCTTAGGGAGACTTCGCTTCTCCCAGAAGGCACCTGGAATATGCAAATTAGCCTCCTGAAGCTTGAATCCCTGGTTTGGTGATGCTTTCGAAGCAGCTGGTCCCGGCTGTACCCAACGATCTTCTAGCTTAGGGAGACTTCGCTTCTCCCAGAAGGCACCTGGAATATGCAAATTAGCCTCCTGAAGCTTGAATCCCTGGTTTGGTGATGCTTTCGAAGCAGCTGGTCCCGGCTGTACCCAACGATCTTCTAGCTTAGGGAGACTTCGCTTCTCCCAGAAGGCACCTGGAATATGCAAATTAGCCTCCTGAAGCTTGAATCCCTGGTTTGGTGATGCTTTCGAAGCAGCTGGTCCCGGCTGTACCCAACGATCTTCTAGCTTAGGGAGACTTCGCTTCTCCCAGAAGGCACCTGGAATATGCAAATTAGCCTCCTGAAGCTTGAATCCCTGGTTTGGTGATGCTTTCGAAGCAGCTGGTCCCGGCTGTACCCAACGATCTTCTAGCTTAGGGAGACTTCGCTTCTCCCAGAAGGCACCTGGAATATGCAAATTAGCCTCCTGAAGCTTGAATCCCTGGTTTGGTGATGCTTTCGAAGCAGCTGGTCCCGGCTGTACCCAACGATCTTCTAGCTTAGGGAGACTTCGCTTCTCCCAGAAGGCACCTGGAATATGCAAATTAGCCTCCTGAAGCTTGAATCCCTGGTTTGGTGATGCTTTCGAAGCAGCTGGTCCCGGCTGTACCCAACGATCTTCTAGCTTAGGGAGACTTCGCTTCTCCCAGAAGGCACCTGGAATATGCAAATTAGCCTCCTGAAGCTTGAATCCCTGGTTTGGTGATGCTTTCGAAGCAGCTGGTCCCGGCTGTACCCAACGATCTTCTAGCTTAGGGAGACTTCGCTTCTCCCAGAAGGCACCTGGAATATGCAAATTAGCCTCCTGAAGCTTGAATCCCTGGTTTGGTGATGCTTTCGAAGCAGCTGGTCCCGGCTGTACCCAACGATCTTCTAGCTTAGGGAGACTTCGCTTCTCCCAGAAGGCACCTGGAATATGCAAATTAGCCTCCTGAAGCTTGAATCCCTGGTTTGGTGATGCTTTCGAAGCAGCTGGTCCCGGCTGTACCCAACGATCTTCTAGCTTAGGGAGACTTCGCTTCTCCCAGAAGGCACCTGGAATATGCAAATTAGCCTCCTGAAGCTTGAATCCCCTGGTTTGGTGATGCTTTCGAAGCAGCTGGTCCCGGCTGTACCCAACGATCTTCTAGCTTAGGGAGACTTCGCTTCTCCCAGAAGGCACCTGGAATATGCAAATTAGCCTCCTGAAGCTTGAATCCCTGGTTTGGTGATGCTTTCGAAGCAGCTGGTCCCGGCTGTACCCAACGATCTTCTAGCTTAGGGAGACTTCGCTTCTCCCAGAAGGCACCTGGAATATGCAAATTAGCCTCCTGAAGCTTGAATCCCTGGTTTGGTGATGCTTTCGAAGCAGCTGGTCCCGGCTGTACCCAACGATCTTCTAGCTTAGGGAGACTTCGCTTCTCCCAGAAGGCACCTGGAATATGCAAATTAGCCTCCTGAAGCTTGAATCCCTGGTTTGGTGATGCTTTCGAAGCAGCTGGTCCCGGCTGTACCCAACGATCTTCTAGCTTAGGGAGACTTCGCTTCTCCCAGAAGGCACCTGGAATATGCAAATTAGCCTCCTGAAGCTTGAATCCCTGGTTTGGTGATGCTTTCGAAGCAGCTGGTCCCGGCTGTACCCAACGATCTTCTAGCTTAGGGAGACTTCGCTTCTCCCAGAAGGCACCTGGAATATGCAAACTAGCCTCCTGAAGCTTGAATCCCTGGTTTGGTGATGCTTTCGAAGCAGCTGGTCCCGGCTGTACCCAACGATCTTCTAGCTTAGGGAGACTTCGCTTCTCCCAGAAGGCACCTGGAATATGCAAATTAGCCTCCTGAAGCTTGAATCCCTGGTTTGGTGATGCTTTCGAAGCAGCTGGTCCCGGCTGTACCCAACGATCTTCTAGCTTAGGGAGACTTCGCTTCTCCCAGAAGGCACCTGGAATATGCAAACTAGCCTCCTGAAGCTTGAATCCCTGGTTTGGTGATGCTTTCGAAGCAGCTGGTCCCGGCTGTACCCAACGATCTTCTAGCTTAGGGAGACTTCGCTTCTCCCAGAAGGCACCTGGAATATGCAAATTAGCCTCCTGAAGCTTGAATCCCTGGTTTGGTGATGCTTTCGAAGCAGCTGGTCCCGGCTGTACCCAACGATCTTCTAGCTTAGGGAGACTTCGCTTCTCCCAGAAGGCACCTGGAATATGCAAATTAGCCTCCTGAAGCTTGAATCCCTGGTTTGGTGATGCTTTCGAAGCAGCTGGTCCCGGCTGTACCCAACGATCTTCTAGCTTAGGGAGACTTCGCTTCTCCCAGAAGGCACCTGGAATATGCAAATTAGCCTCCTGAAGCTTGAATCCCTGGTTTGGTGATGCTTTCGAAGCAGCTGGTCCCGGCTGTACCCAACGATCTTCTAGCTTAGGGAGACTTCGCTTCTCCCAGAAGGCACCTGGAATATGCAAATTAGCCTCCTGAAGCTTGAATCCCTGGTTTGGTGATGCTTTCGAAGCAGCTGGTCCCGGCTGTACCCAACGATCTTCTAGCTTAGGGAGACTTCGCTTCTCCCAGAAGGCACCTGGAATATGCAAATTAGCCTCCTGAAGCTTGAATCCCTGGTTTGGTGATGCTTTCGAAGCAGCTGGTCCCGGCTGTACCCAACGATCTTCTAGCTTAGGGAGACTTCGCTTCTCCCAGAAGGCACCTGGAATATGCAAATTAGCCTCCTGAAGCTTGAATCCCTGGTTTGGTGATGCTTTCGAAGCAGCTGGTCCCGGCTGTACCCAACGATCTTCTAGCTTAGGGAGACTTCGCTTCTCCCAGAAGGCACCTGGAATATGCAAATTAGCCTCCTGAAGCTTGAATCCCTGGTTTGGTGATGCTTTCGAAGCAGCTGGTCCCGGCTGTACCCAACGATCTTCTAGCTTAGGGAGACTTCGCTTCTCCCAGAAGGCACCTGGAATATGCAAATTAGCCTCCTGAAGCTTGAATCCCTGGTTTGGTGATGCTTTCGAAGCAGCTGGTCCCGGCTGTACCCAACGATCTTCTAGCTTAGGGAGACTTCGCTTCTCCCAGAAGGCACCTGGAATATGCAAATTAGCCTCCTGAAGCTTGAATCCCTGGTTTGGTGATGCTTTCGAAGCAGCTGGTCCCGGCTGTACCCAACGATCTTCTAGCTTAGGGAGACTTCGCTTCTCCCAGAAGGCACCTGGAATATGCAAATTAGCCTCCTGAAGCTTGAATCCCTGGTTTGGTGATGCTTTCGAAGCAGCTGGTCCCGGCTGTACCCAACGATCTTCTAGCTTAGGGAGACTTCGCTTCTCCCAGAAGGCACCTGGAATATGCAAATTAGCCTCCTGAAGCTTGAATCCCTGGTTTGGTGATGCTTTCGAAGCAGCTGGTCCCGGCTGTACCCAACGATCTTCTAGCTTAGGGAGACTTCGCTTCTCCCAGAAGGCACCTGGAATATGCAAATTAGCCTCCTGAAGCTTGAATCCCTGGTTTGGTGATGCTTTCGAAGCAGCTGGTCCCGGCTGTACCCAACGATCTTCTAGCTTAGGGAGACTTCGCTTCTCCCAGAAGGCACCTGGAATATGCAAATTAGCCTCCTGAAGCTTGAATCCCTGGTTTGGTGATGCTTTCGAAGCAGCTGGTCCCGGCTGTACCCAACGATCTTCTAGCTTAGGGAGACTTCGCTTCTCCCAGAAGGCACCTGGAATATGCAAATTAGCCTCCTGAAGCTTGAATCCCTGGTTTGGTGATGCTTTCGAAGCAGCTGGTCCCGGCTGTACCCAACGATCTTCTAGCTTAGGGAGACTTCGCTTCTCCCAGAAGGCACCTGGAATATGCAAATTAGCCTCCTGAAGCTTGAATCCCTGGTTTGGTGATGCTTTCGAAGCAGCTGGTCCCGGCTGTACCCAACGATCTTCTAGCTTAGGGAGACTTCGCTTCTCCCAGAAGGCACCTGGAATATGCAAATTAGCCTCCTGAAGCTTGAATCCCTGGTTTGGTGATGCTTTCGAAGCAGCTGGTCCCGGCTGTACCCAACGATCTTCTAGCTTAGGGAGACTTCGCTTCTCCCAGAAGGCACCTGGAATATGCAAATTAGCCTCCTGAAGCTTGAATCCCTGGTTTGGTGATGCTTTCGAAGCAGCTGGTCCCGGCTGTACCCAACGATCTTCTAGCTTAGGGAGACTTCGCTTCTCCCAGAAGGCACCTGGAATATGCAAATTAGCCTCCTGAAGCTTGAATCCCTGGTTTGGTGATGCTTTCGAAGCAGCTGGTCCCGGCTGTACCCAACGATCTTCTAGCTTAGGGAGACTTCGCTTCTCCCAGAAGGCACCTGGAATATGCAAATTAGCCTCCTGAAGCTTGAATCCCTGGTTTGGTGATGCTTTCGAAGCAGCTGGTCCCGGCTGTACCCAACGATCTTCTAGCTTAGGGAGACTTCGCTTCTCCCAGAAGGCACCTGGAATATGCAAATTAGCCTCCTGAAGCTTGAATCCCTGGTTTGGTGATGCTTTCGAAGCAGCTGGTCCCGGCTGTACCCAACGATCTTCTAGCTTAGGGAGACTTCGCTTCTCCCAGAAGGCACCTGGAATATGCAAATTAGCCTCCTGAAGCTTGAATCCCTGGTTTGGTGATGCTTTCGAAGCAGCTGGTCCCGGCTGTACCCAACGATCTTCTAGCTTAGGGAGACTTCGCTTCTCCCAGAAGGCACCTGGAATATGCAAATTAGCCTCCTGAAGCTTGAATCCCTGGTTTGGTGATGCTTTCGAAGCAGCTGGTCCCGGCTGTACCCAACGATCTTCTAGCTTAGGGAGACTTCGCTTCTCCCAGAAGGCACCTGGAATATGCAAATTAGCCTCCTGAAGCTTGAATCCCTGGTTTGGTGATGCTTTCGAAGCAGCTGGTCCCGGCTGTACCCAACGATCTTCTAGCTTAGGGAGACTTCGCTTCTCCCAGAAGGCACCTGGAATATGCAAATTAGCCTCCTGAAGCTTGAATCCCTGGTTTGGTGATGCTTTCGAAGCAGCTGGTCCCGGCTGTACCCAACGATCTTCTAGCTTAGGGAGACTTCGCTTCTCCCAGAAGGCACCTGGAATATGCAAATTAGCCTCCTGAAGCTTGAATCCCTGGTTTGGTGATGCTTTCGAAGCAGCTGGTCCCGGCTGTACCCAACGATCTTCTAGCTTAGGGAGACTTCGCTTCTCCCAGAAGGCACCTGGAATATGCAAATTAGCCTCCTGAAGCTTGAATCCCTGGTTTGGTGATGCTTTCGAAGCAGCTGGTCCCGGCTGTACCCAACGATCTTCTAGCTTAGGGAGACTTCGCTTCTCCCAGAAGGCACCTGGAATATGCAAATTAGCCTCCTGAAGCTTGAATCCCTGGTTTGGTGATGCTTTCGAAGCAGCTGGTCCCGGCTGTACCCAACGATCTTCTAGCTTAGGGAGACTTCGCTTCTCCCAGAAGGCACCTGGAATATGCAAATTAGCCTCCTGAAGCTTGAATCCCTGGTTTGGTGATGCTTTCGAAGCAGCTGGTCCCGGCTGTACCCAACGATCTTCTAGCTTAGGGAGACTTCGCTTCTCCCAGAAGGCACCTGGAATATGCAAATTAGCCTCCTGAAGCTTGAATCCCTGGTTTGGTGATGCTTTCGAAGCAGCTGGTCCCGGCTGTACCCAACGATCTTCTAGCTTAGGGAGACTTCGCTTCTCCCAGAAGGCACCTGGAATATGCAAATTAGCCTCCTGAAGCTTGAATCCCTGGTTTGGTGATGCTTTCGAAGCAGCTGGTCCCGGCTGTACCCAACGATCTTCTAGCTTAGGGAGACTTCGCTTCTCCCAGAAGGCACCTGGAATATGCAAATTAGCCTCCTGAAGCTTGAATCCCTGGTTTGGTGATGCTTTCGAAGCAGCTGGTCCCGGCTGTACCCAACGATCTTCTAGCTTAGGGAGACTTCGCTTCTCCCAGAAGGCACCTGGAATATGCAAATTAGCCTCCTGAAGCTTGAATCCCTGGTTTGGTGATGCTTTCGAAGCAGCTGGTCCCGGCTGTACCCAACGATCTTCTAGCTTAGGGAGACTTCGCTTCTCCCAGAAGGCACCTGGAATATGCAAATTAGCCTCCTGAAGCTTGAATCCCTGGTTTGGTGATGCTTTCGAAGCAGCTGGTCCCGGCTGTACCCAACGATCTTCTAGCTTAGGGAGACTTCGCTTCTCCCAGAAGGCACCTGGAATATGCAAATTAGCCTCCTGAAGCTTGAATCCCTGGTTTGGTGATGCTTTCGAAGCAGCTGGTCCCGGCTGTACCCAACGATCTTCTAGCTTAGGGAGACTTCGCTTCTCCCAGAAGGCACCTGGAATATGCAAATTAGCCTCCTGAAGCTTGAATCCCTGGTTTGGTGATGCTTTCGAAGCAGCTGGTCCCGGCTGTACCCAACGATCTTCTAGCTTAGGGAGACTTCGCTTCTCCCAGAAGGCACCTGGAATATGCAAATTAGCCTCCTGAAGCTTGAATCCCTGGTTTGGTGATGCTTTCGAAGCAGCTGGTCCCGGCTGTACCCAACGATCTTCTAGCTTAGGGAGACTTCGCTTCTCCCAGAAGGCACCTGGAATATGCAAATTAGCCTCCTGAAGCTTGAATCCCTGGTTTGGTGATGCTTTCGAAGCAGCTGGTCCCGGCTGTACCCAACGATCTTCTAGCTTAGGGAGACTTCGCTTCTCCCAGAAGGCACCTGGAATATGCAAATTAGCCTCCTGAAGCTTGAATCCCTGGTTTGGTGATGCTTTCGAAGCAGCTGGTCCCGGCTGTACCCAACGATCTTCTAGCTTAGGGAGACTTCGCTTCTCCCAGAAGGCACCTGGAATATGCAAATTAGCCTCCTGAAGCTTGAATCCCTGGTTTGGTGATGCTTTCGAAGCAGCTGGTCCCGGCTGTACCCAACGATCTTCTAGCTTAGGGAGACTTCGCTTCTCCCAGAAGGCACCTGGAATATGCAAATTAGCCTCCTGAAGCTTGAATCCCTGGTTTGGTGATGCTTTCGAAGCAGCTGGTCCCGGCTGTACCCAACGATCTTCTAGCTTAGGGAGACTTCGCTTCTCCCAGAAGGCACCTGGAATATGCAAATTAGCCTCCTGAAGCTTGAATCCCTGGACGTATTCCATAGGTCATTGTTGCGGAGATACGTGGCACCTGTGGTTCCATCCGTTGATCCTCCTGCCCCAGTTTTGGTTGAGGGGGAGTTGGAGTATATAGTGGAGAAGATTTTGGATTCTCGTATTTCGAGACGGAAACTTCAGTACCTGGTTAAATGGAAGGGTTATGCTCAGGAAGATAATTCCTGGGTTTTTGCCTCTGATGTCCATGCTCCCGATCTTGTTCGTGCCTTTCATGTGGCTCATCCTGGTCGGCCTGGGGGCTCTGGTGGGGGTTCGGTGACCCCTCCTCAAGGATGGGGTACTGTTGTGAATTCTGTGGCAGAGCTCCCTCCTGTGGTCACAAGTGGTACTTCGGCTGATTCTCTCTGTGAGCTTCTGTTGGTGGAGGGAAGTGGTACTGCGGCTTCAGAGTTTCCTCCCTCAGGTGATCTGGTGAGGTCGTTAGGTGCTTCTCTACTTAACTCCACCTAATGCTTTGATCCTGGCTTCCTGTCAATGTTCCAGTGTTGGACTTGCTTTTCCCTGGACCATTCCTGTGGCCTGCTGCTCTGCATAGCTAAGTTCTTCTATGCTATTTGTTTGCTATTTTTTCTGTCCAGCTTGTCTATTTTGTTGCTGGAAGCTCTGGGACGCAAAGGGTGTACCTCCGTGCCGTTAGTTCGGTACGGAGGGTCTTTTTGCCCCCTTTGCGTGGTTTTCTTTAGGGTTTGTGTAGACCGCAAAGTTACCTTTTCTATCCTCGATCTGTTAAGAAAGTCGGGCCTCACTTTGCTGAATCTATTTCATCTCTACGTTTGTCTTTTCATCTTACTCACAGTCATTATATGTGGGGGGCTGCCTTTTCCTTTGGGGTATTTCTCTGAGGCAAGGTAGGCTTATTTTCTATCTTCAGGCTAGTTAGTTTCTCAGGCTGTGCCGAGTTGCATAGGCAGAGTTAGGCGCAATCCACGGCTGCCTCTAGTGTTGTTTGGAGAGGATTAGGGATTGCGGTCTGCAGAGTTCCCACGTCTCAGAGCTCGTTCTATGATTTTGGGTTATTGTCAGATCACTGTATGTGCTCTGACCGCTATGTCCATTGTAGGACTGAATTGCCTTTCATAACAGTCGGCGCTCATAGCAAGCCTGTAATTAAGCTACATAGGAGCGATCTTATGATCGCTGCTATGTAGCAGAGCCGATGAGGCTATACCAGCTTCTAGCCTCCCAAGGAGGCTATTGAAGCATGGCAAAAGTAAACAAAAAATGTTTTAAAAAATATGAAATAAATAAAATAAATATAAAAGTTTAAATCACCCCCCTTTCGCCTCATTCAAAATAAAACAATAAAAATAAAATCAAATATATACATATTTGGTATAGCTGCGTTCAGAATTGCCCAATCTATCAATATAAAAAAGGATTAACCTGATTGCTAAACGGTGTAGCGAGAAAAAAAAATCGAAACGACAAAATTACGTTTTTTGGACGCCGTGACATTGCATTAAAATGTAATAACAGGCGATCAAAAGAAGTTATCTGCACCAAAATGGTATCATTAAAAACGTCAGCTCGGCACGCAAAAAATAAGCCCTCATCCGACCCCAGATCACGAAAAATAGAGACGCTACGGGTATCGGAAAATGGCACAATTTTTTTTTTAGTAAAGTTTGGAATTTTTTTTTCAACACTTAGATAAAAAATAACCTAGACATGTTTGGTGTCTATGAACTTGTAATGACCTAGAGAGTCACAATGTCAGGTCAGTTTTAGCACTTAGTGAACCTAGCAAGAAAGCCAAACAAAAAACAAGTGTGGGATTGCACTTTTTTTGCAATTTCAGCACACTTGGAATTTTTTTCCCTTTTTATAGTACACAACATAGTAAAACCAATGATGTCGTTCAAAAGTACAACACGTCCCGCAAAAAATAAGCCCTCACATGACCATATTGACGGGGAAAAAAGTTATGGCTCTGGGAAAGAGGGGAGTGAAAAAAGAACACGGAAAATCCCAAGGTCATGAAGGGGTTAATAATGGGAACAACAAAGCATAGCCGGCTGATAGCTCTCTAAGAATAGTAAAGGCCGACTGCTGGCTGACTGCTGGCCCTTTAAAAATAGTAAAAGCCGCCTGATGGCCATATAAAAATAGGATGACTTCCAGAATCCCTCTTTCATAAATGAAACAGGATATGTTTGATAATGTGTCACACACCACATGGCTAGATAAGGTTGTAAAATGTTAAAATGACATTTCCGAGTGAATGCATTTGTCTTGGTTGAAAACAATGCTAAAGTTCAAAAACGTCACGCTGTTTATGGTGAAAAAGGGGCAAGACGGCGTACTGGGACCCGCTCCTGACCCTGCCACTATAAAGGGGCCCTGGCTTTCCCTTATCTCAGGGGTACCTATAATGGTTAGGAGGCCTGAGCCGCCAGGCCCCCTCTCCCCCCCAGGGAGGAGGACTGCACCAGTGTATTAATATGACAAGCAAACATGGTATACAGAAAAGGTAACTAAAATCTCAAACTCACCAAATGCTCACACAGTCACAGAGGAAACACAGAGAAGGGAAGAGGGGGGAAAACTAGGAAGAAAAACAGGTTTAACATGCAACCAAAACAGCAGACATCAATCTCTGTAGTTAAACCTCCAAGCTCCAAACACCACGCTCCTTCCCACTTCAAGCCAGGCAGCAGAACTGATCACTGTCAACAGTTGTAGTCAAATCTGAGTCTATATAGGAGAGGAGATTACCAAAACCAATTCAGCTGAGAGACCAGTTCTCAGCAACTTCAGCAACAAGGTTTAACTCCTGCCCTGCTGGCACAAGACAGCCAGGTCAGAATTCAGGAGAAGAGCTTCTGTTCATCGTGTGTGAATGAGGCCCAGAGCGCTGCGGTTCTCTGGAACCTCTCTGTTGCGATAGCCCCGTGACAAACGTATTGTGAGTCTCTAAAAGTGGCATAAGACTCTGACAACATTGTTCACAGCAGTGACCTGGGAGTCAGAAATGCTTCCAGGGGTCTTCCCCATGCTGTTTCCATGTCATTTGAGCACTGTTCCCATCGATTTCCATAATTTCTAGTCCCTCTGCAGACCACCTGGGGTGCCGCCACAAAAATGGTTGAGTTTCTTATAAACTTACATTGGGCTCATTGCTCGGGTTGAGCACCTGAGCATTCCAATTTGCTTGACCCGAGCAACGAGCACCCGAGTATTTTAGTGCTCGCCCAACACTAGTCGCTGCCCATTGTTCAAGCTTATGTAAATGCGGCGCCCCAGGGTCCTGGTCATCACAGTGGTATTGCTTTCCTCTCGGGGAGAGTGATGCTACGTTTGGAGGCAATGAAGGATAACTGCATCCAGGTACCACAAACATGCAACACATTTCACACTCCAGACCACCAGGGGGAGCCTTGCTCCTATTTATTAGGTCACTCCCCACACTTAGGTAAAAACTGGTTGCCTGTAGGGAAAGTTATTCGGTTGCTGGCTGAGCTCTGCTGAGTTAGTTGGTCCCTGGCAGGGGTGGGATCCTGTCAGAGAGCAAAGGAGAAGGATACAAAGCTGTGCATGCCCTCAGAGCTGCAGTTCTTAGAAAGAAACATCGAAGGCAGAACTGTATTGCAATGAGCATGCAAAGAAGTCATAGCAGAGGAGTGGATATCAGGACGGGACCAGCCCTACACAGGCTGCCTCCTTCTGAGGCGCAGAATCCCAGGAGCAGGATCACCGAGGGAGTAACGACCTTTATGCCTTGCTCCAGAGACCGGCAGGACAGCTAATTTCACGTTACCTGTCCACCCTACACCCAGGAGCCACGGTGGCACCCCTTAGAGGCTGGGGCATAATAGAGTTCCTATAAACCGCCTCAAGACACCAGTCATATGGGTTTGTCCTATCCTATCTGGGGGACAGAGAGAGAGACATAACATCGATAACATCTACAACAGTTGTGAGGACCTTGTGAGAAGCTTAGCTGTAAGGGACTACAACACTGCAGCGCAAAGGAAGGCTACTTATTTCCACAAGGACAAGGGGACTCTGGACTGTGGTCTGGTGCTCTGGACTGTGGATGCTGAAGTCTTCAGTAAAGGAAAGGAGACTGCAACCTTGTGTCCTCGTTCTTCTCTGTGCCGCTCACCATCCACCATCTACACACCGGGAAGCCCTGGGGATACACTTCACCAGTGGGAAGGTATACCATCTAGCTGCCATAACATAACCCCAGCGGACCTCTTAAAGCAGCATCGGTCACCCTGACTGAATACCACAGGTGGCGTCACGAACACAAACTCTATCCCCTTAAAGACCTTTCCCTTTTACACGGACATCCCAGGGCCACGGTCAGCCACCGTGACATCCCTTCGTGAACCGAAGGATCCGATACCGAGCACCCCACGGCCCCATGGGGGCGCTCCAACTTTGGCGTCACGAACAGTATTTACTAAAGCCTGAAAATCGGGTCATGTGCGCCTAAAAGACTGTGCCTAACTGATTTGTGCTAAAAGACTGTGTGACTAATGAACTGTGATTTGCCACCAAAAATTCCTGCCAAAACTGCCGCCATTACAGCGGCACGAGGAACGCCGGAGAAGAAGAAGGGTGTGCCATCATGGGCGTGAACTAACTGAACACACTAAAAAATAATGGCCGCCCAGTCCAAATATTTCTGTACCTTGAAGACTTGTCCGTCAGCAGCCGAGATCCACCTTCTGATCCTAAATGGCAGGAGGAGACAAAGGAAAAGGAACCGCCCCCAGAGGTGAGAGCAGGAGAGAGACCAGGACGGCGAGAGCCACAAGGAGGACGCCATGGCCAGCTGCCCAGAACCGGAGCTTGGGGTGGAAGCGGAGGACTCCCCCAGCCACCTGGAAAGACACCGCTGCCAGGCATCACCCGTTGGCCCTGACTTCCTGCAGGCTGGAGTGGAGGCGCTGATAGACCAGCTCCTGCGGATGCAGCTGGGCGCCAAAGCCACGTGTCAGGTGGCGCCCGCGGAAGACTTACCAGCATCGCTTCCAGCATCGCTTCCAGCACAGCTTTCAGCTCTGCCACCAACAGGACTGACCGGTACCGGAGACGCCGCTGCAGCAGGTAAGAACACCGATCCTGCCCCGGTGACCGAAGAACTGTTGGTAGACCCCGTAGCAGCACCACCTCCCCGCGGGTCCAGCCGCCTCCAAAACCTTGTACCATGGGACCAGGTCACGGGGATGGAGAGCTTTATGAAGGCCCCGATAGCACCTACCACCTTGCCGGGTGAATTGTATGCGGAAAAGACCGTGTATCACTGGGTCAACCTGGGACCCAACCTCATGGGGTTCCCCGGGACCGTTAGTGGAGGTCCTGAGCTGAGACAAGTACCAGGGACAACTCACCCATAAATGGGAGGCCAAGGAGGAGGAACACCAGGCCCAGCGCAGAGCCTTTGACAAAAGAGATCTGCAGGCTAAGGCTCAGGCCCGCAAGAACCGCTCCGTTAACCAGGCCCCGCGTAAGCAGGGCATAGTAGTGGCCTTTAAATTAACTGGAGGCTGGGGCTTCAAGGAACAGGGACTCTATGCAGAGATCTTCGTGAACAGGAGGGACGTGGAGTCTCACTTGTGGGAAGGACACCCGGATAGGGATCTGTACCCAGGGGACAGTGTCACCTACACCAGACATTTTGGCGAAAGGGGTTGGTTCGCTCTCAATGTCCATAAGTACAAAGACCCTGTCATCAAGCCGCCTAGCACCAAGATGCCAACCGTACCATCTCATGCAATCACAGTGCCCCCTTGTGTAAAAGCAGCTGCCACTACCCTTACCAAGACCACAGTGTGCACTATTACCACTGCGGAAACTGCAGTAGCCACAGGACTAACTGTCACCTGCACTAAAGCTGCTATTGTAGAACAGAACTCAGTAGGCACTCAGACCCCCATCTGGAGTGATGGAGCCCCATATATAGCACCTGGTAGCCGCCAGTACCTAAAGGGCTACCTCCACCAGTGCTACCTCCAGAACTGCAATAAGGAAACCAAACCTGAACTATGACTGTACATAGTTTATTTCCATCATTTTGCTGCTAAAATTTATTGAACCCGGCCAGAGTTATTTCTTTTCCTTAAAGGGGTCCTCAGTTCCAGGAGGATCCTATGTTTGCACAAGTTTTTGCACCTGTTTGCACAAGTTGCTAACAAAAAACTGAGAATCATGAACTGTGCATAATCAAAAACTGTGCAATGTAAATAGTTTGCACCTTCTTAAAGGTGCTTCCTGATTGTTTTACAAAAGAAGCTTTTAAAGAGACTGCTTCTAAAGAGACTGTTCCTAATCTTGTTGTGAGAACTGCTTTGTTTTACAGAGACCTGAAGAAAAACCCGTTGGTGTGGCACAATTCCTGGTCGGGATACACGCCTTGTAGCCTGCCCAAGCCAACGTTGGGGGTTAATAATGGGTCCCTCGCATTGTTCCTGTTACAGTATTATTGACTTGAGTATTAATACTTTGCACTACTTCATTGAATTGGTTGAACCCTTAAAGGGAATGTTGAATTGTTGCACTTTGCCAGATTAGACTTGAATATAGACAGAATTTTTTACATAGCCAATAGTATGTAGCTGATATTATAGAGCACTTTTGAATAAAATTGAAAGAGAAAATAAAGTAGCCCGTGGGGTTTGGACAGAAGCTTTGTACTTGAATAAAGAAAAATGCTAGATCTGCACTTTGAGGTTTAAAGATAGTATACCCGTTCGGGTAATCATATTTCATAGCTAATTAACTGTTGCACTGTTCCGTTAGATTGTTCATAGAAGCGGATCCGCAATGTAAATATGTTTTGTTGCATAACGTTCAAGTATCCTCACCTCCCATAAAGGGAAGCATCAGTTCATATTAATTTGTTTTATTTCATTCAAAAATTTGTATGTCTTTTTGCTAACCTGTAACTGTTGTTTTCTTTTCCCAGCCTGGGAGTACTGGATTTAATGGGGGAGGGGGGGGGGTAGTGTGGCGCCCCAGGGTCCTGGTCATCGCAGTGGTATTGCTTTCCTCTCTGGGAGAGTGATGCTACATTTGGAGGCAATGAAGAATAACTGCATCCAGGTACCGCAACCATGCAACACATTTCACACTCCAGGCCACTAGAGTCTTCCTTCTGAATCCTTTCTCTGTCTTCTCTAGTGTTTGGTATCCCTCCTAGCTTTTCATTATCTGAAGGCCGGGAACGAAGTAAAGATAAGCGACGCTCTCCCTAAACAGCAGCGATTGGAGGCTCAGAAATGAGTGCAGCAGAATACTGACATATTCTCAGAATTATCCAGCCATACAGCTGTGACCCACCATAACATTTGTCACTGAGCCTCAGGTAAGGATGCAAATGAAACCATACTGTGTACCAGAGGCCTGGAGGCAGGCCATCGCGGCGAAAGAATTGCTCCAGATAGGAGTTATTGAGGAGTCCAAGAGTCCCATTGCACTGATTCCAAAGCCGGATGGATCATTACGATCTTGTAACACTTTCCGGAAATTGGATGAAGTGTCAAAATTTGACCTTTATCCAATGCCCCGGGTGGACGAGCTGATTGAGAGCCGGTGGGCAGGTCTGTGTGACGCTGAACACAGGCCAGAGCCAGAGAAAGCAAAGCCATTGACACACCCAGGAGTGTTTTGGTGGTGCAGTAGCCCACGCCAATGGATTTGAAACGGACAGTTATGGACGATCCAGCTGCGAACCGGAGGATAACGTTTGAATTCTTTTTGTAAGTTGCCAAAATAAAGATATTTAAGTTGAACTAACCTGAGTCACTACCTTGTTACCCCTCTGTCATGAAATCCGCCGCATTACAACATACAGAAAGGTTACAGAATTTGCCATTTATAGTTGAAAAGCACAGATTGTTTTTTTCCATTTCATTTCCATTGCCTTTCATTCTGTGAAAGCATTAAACAACAGCTCATGTACAGAACAAAGATTTTCAAAGTAAATCCAGTTCAAAGGAGGATTAATAAAAGCATTGGCTCCCAGCAGCAGCTAGAAGTACTCGCAGAGGAATTAGAAAAGATGCTAGACATTATCATGAATAATTGACATTAAATACTATAGTCAGCAGCATGGAAAAGTACTGTATAAAAAAAGGAGAACCAAACAAAAAAGGCTGACACTATTACAGAAATGTCTAGCTAAAGCCATACCTTACTACACTGAACAGAACTAGAGAAAATGTAAGATTGTATTTTCATTGAAAAGCAAGTGGTGGAACATGATTTAAGAGGACAAATTTTAAGCCCATTGTGTCCGAAATGCACCCTTCTCCAAATATGACAATGCTAGTGGGGCTGCAGAGCAATTGGGCTCTCTCGGACGTCAAGGATCACAATATTCTTCACAATATTTAATCTCTCAGTCATGAATTAACCCTCACAAACTTAAAGAGGTTGTACAGAGTTACAAAAATATCGCTGTTTTTTTTTTTTTAGAAACAGCCCCATCCTGTCATGGGGTTACCACGACAGAAAGGAGCCAGAAGACCACAGCATCTGTTTGCTCCTGTGCTGAAAAGAAGCACTTCATCTTCTGTGTAAATTTCTTTTGACAGCACAGGGGTTAATCGGCCATGTTGGGAGCTCTGGGAGTCTGAGCTCTCAGCGGAGCTCAGCTAGCCACTCCTATCCTGTATATAATCTGGGTCCTGACTGAAAAACATCTTCAGCACTAGCTTATACTACATGGCTGGGAGGATAGTTGTTTTGTGGTTATATGAGGAGTTCGGTGGATTTATATGTGACTGTTGCTTGGGTTTATAAGTGTAATAATTCCCTTTCCTCCTCTAACTTTGGCTTTCCCCATCCTCCACTCCCCGGTGCATTCCTCTGTTATATGTGAGTGAATATATGTATGCCTGGTATTTTCAGTTGCCCTTGTTCATGTTGCCTTGTTCATCTGGTTGGTGCACTGCGGTGCACAGCAGCTCCCCTATTCCCTGGGTAGGGCAAGGGAACAGACGAAGGGCAGATCAAGAGATAAAGCAAGGTTGGTGGCCTTGGCATCTTCACCTTCAGAATTATCCTAGGGAATAGGACCAGCTAGGGTGCCCCCTACTGTTAAGGACAGGGAAGGAGCCCCTGGTCCCGGGTCACCCGACAGCTGAGATTTGACATTAGCTCTGACTGTAACCATTTTTTGATCCATTATGAATCCTATTACTGCTGTCATGATTCAACTGGCAAGTGACCTGGGACCAGGGGCACCTTTCCTGGCCCTAACACTAGGGGATACCCTAGCTCGCCTTATTCCCCGGGATACAGATGACAAAGATGCCGGGGCCTCCGCTCTTGCCCTATCTCTTAGATTATCCCTTCGTCTGTCCCCTTCCCCCATCCAGGGAAGAGGGGGTGCTATACCAACCCGACAGGCAGGGTAACAAAGACAAGGGTAAACTGAAATCTCCACACACACAATATACACTCATGTATAACAGAAGTATTCACTAAGGTGTGTAGGGAGGGGGAAGAAAGCAAAACAGGGAAGGATAAGGAATTTCCAAGTGTACAAACCAGGCAACAGGCGCTAATAAATTCCTCCAGCACTCCTTCACAAAACCAACTTCTCCCACTCCTATGTCTTGCAGCAATTGCTAACTCAGACAAGGACTTGCTTAGTGAGCCCAGATTTTATAGGGGACAGGAGTGGCTAACCGAGCATAGCTGAATGCAGGAATTTCTAACAATGCGATTAACCCCTGTTCTGCTGAAATAAATAAACACGTTTAATACACTGGAGAAGTGCTTCTTCTCAGCGGCAGAGTAGGAGCCACCAGACGCTGTGGTCTTCTGGCTCCGCTGCATTGCGGTAACCCCATGACAGTACCCCTTCTTCTACGAGGGACCTTAGGAACTTCAGGACCATGTTTATCAGGATGTGCAACTTGAAAGGCCTGAACCAGTCTGGCCGCATGGACATCAGAAGCTGGTACCCTCATCCTTTCCTCAGGACCGTACCCCTTCCAACGTACTATATATTGAATTGACTGAGGAACAAGACAAGAGTCTAAGACCTTTGCTATCTGGAACTTCAGATTGCCATAGATAATGACAAGAGAAGATGGTAGAGGCGAAGGTACTGAAGATGCAACATACTTCTTGAGCAGCGAATGGTGAAAAATGTTATGGATTCTAAAGGTAGGTGGCAGAGCAAGGCGGAATGTTACCGGATTGACAACGGCTAAGATCTTATAAGGACCAATAAATCTGGGACCCAGTTTCCAAGATGGAACCTTCAACTTAATGTTCCTCGAGGACAGCCATACCAAGTCACCAACACACCCGGACACACCACACATCTTCAATCAGTCACACTCTTATAGTTAGAACCCATCTTTCTCAAATTATTAGTCACCCCTTGCCATATGGTAGAGATGGAAGATGAAAACAATTCTTCCTCCAGTAATCCGCAAGGGCGATTACCATTGAAAGAACTAAACTGCAGATGGAAACCATATGCCCCCAAAAACAGGGACTTACCGGTTGGTTCCTGACAACAAGTATTTACCGCAAATTCAGCCAATGGTAAGTAGGTAACCCAGTCCTCCTGATTCTCAGACACAAAACATCTGAGATATGTCTCTAAATTCTGATTAACCCCATTCAGTCTGCCAGTTAGACTGCAAGTGAAAACCAGAAGATAAAGATAAATAGATCCCTAGATGAGTGCAAAACGCCTTCCAAAATTTGGAGATAAACTGCACCTCCCGATCAGAGACAATATCGGTAAGAATCCCATGCAGTCTAAGTATTTCCCTGACAAAAATTTGCGCCAGAAATTTGGAGTTAGGCAAAACTGTAAAGCAATAAAATTAGACATTTTTCTGAACCTGTCCACCACCACCAGGATTACAGTATTCCCTGCAGACACAGGTAGGTTTGTAATAAAATCGACCGTCAGATGAGTCCAAGTCTGCTGGGAATCTCCAATGTTTGCAGAGCTTCTGACGGATGAGTATGCGAGGTCTTAGAATACGCACAGATATTGCAGGCGGTCACATACTCCCGAACATCATTATGAGCACTTGGCCACCAAAAACGCAGAGTAAGTAGATCCATGGTGGCCTTATCCCCAGGATGTCCAGCCTACACCGAATCATGATCTTCACTGAGGACCCCAAGATGGAGATTGACTTGAACGAACAGTTTACCAAATGAACAGGTAGCAGGGGCAACCCCCTGAGCATCAGCAACCTCTCTTTCAAGATTGGAGCCTATAGACGCCAGCTCTAACCCTTTATGCAGAATAGGTACTGGTTTGCACTTATCTCCTCCCCCAGGAAAGCAATGGGATAAGGCATCTACATTAACATTTTTGCTCCCCAGCCTAAATGTAACAAAAAGTTAAACCTGGTAAGAATAATGCCCATCTTGCCTGTCGTGGTGTAAGATGTTTCACCGACTCCCTCCAAAAAAATTACACCACTCCTCAAATGCCCATTTGATAGCTAAGAGTTCCCCATTACCAATATAATTTCTCTCAGCTGGCGACAGTTTCTTAGAAAAGTAAGCACATGTTTGCCATTTACCAGGAGATGCACCCTACGACAATAAAGCCCCTACACCCCCCTCGGACAAATCAACCTCCACAATGAAAGGCTGAGAGACGTCAGGCTGGATACGAATCGGCGCAGAAGCAAAGCACCTTTTCATTATGTCAGACGCCTCCCTGGCAGGAGTGGACTACTTGGAGAAGTCCATCCCCTTCATGGTCATATCTGTAAGAGGTTTGGCTACTACCCAAAAGTTTTTTTATGAATTTACAGTAGTTGTTAGCAAAACCCAAGAATCTTTGTAACACTTTCAAATCCTCAGGACGCTCCCACTCCAAGACTACTCAGACTTTCATTGGATCCATGCGGAAACCGGTGGAACAGGGCTGGCTCCAGGTTTTTGAGGGTCCCGGGTGAAAGAGTCTCAGTGGGCCCCCCTTTAACACACACCACGATTCATGATGCGCAGAAACAGCAGAGAAATTTAGGTGTAGTACAATGCCAGATTTCACTTCTTACATGAGTGATAACTATTGTAAATTCTGCAATACCATACAGGTTGCGTGCTGTATCCCAGACAGCGTGAGTGGGCCCCCCAGTCTCGCCAGGGCCCAAGCACTTGCCCGGGTGTGCCGGGTGCTGACGTCGGCCCTGAAGATGTGGATGAGGGCAAGCAGGATGTGGCTGAGGGCAGGCAGGCTGTGGCTGAGGGCAGGCAGGATGTGGCTTACGGCAGGCAGGATGTGGCTGAGGGCAGGCAGGCAAGATGAGATTGAGGGAAGGCAGGATGTGGCTGAGGGCAGGCAGGCAGGATGTGGCTGAGGGCAGGCAGGCAGGATGTAGCTGAGGGCAGGCAGGATGAGGCAGAGGGCAGGAAGGCAGGATGAGGTTGAGGGCAGGCAGGCTGAGGGCAGGCAGGCAGGCTGGCTGAGGGCAGGTAGGCAGGATGAGGTTGAGGGCAGGTAGGCCAGATGTGGCTGAGGGCAGGCAGGATGTGGCTGAGGGCAGGCAGGATGTGGCTTACAGCAGACAGTATGTGGCTGAGGGCAGGCAGGCAAGATGAAGTTGAGGGTTGAGGGAAGGCAGGATGTGGCTGAGGGCAGGCAGGCAGGATGTGGCTGAGGGCAGGCAGGCAGGATGTAGCTGAGGGCAGGCAGGATGAGGCAGAGGGCAGGAAGGCAGGATGAGGTTGAGGGCAGGCAGGCCGAAGGCAGGCAGGCTGGCTGAGGGCAGGTAGGCATGATGAGGTTGAGGACAGGTAGGCAAGATGTGGCTGAGGGCAGGCAGGCAGGATGTGGATGAGGGCAGGAAGGATGTGGCTGAGGGCAGGCAGGCAAGATGAAGTTGAGAGCAGACATGATGTGGCTGAGGGCAGGCAGGCAGGATGTGGCTGAGGGCAGGCAGGCAGGATGTAGCTCAGGGCAGACAGGATGTGGCTGAGGGCAGGCAGGATGAGGTTGAGGGCAGGCAGGCCGAGGGCAGACAGGCTGGCTGAGGGCAGGCAGGCAGGATGAGGTTGAGGGCAGGCAGGATGTGGCTGAGGGCAGGCAGGATGTGGATGAGGGCAGTGTTGTGAATTCTGCTTTTGGGTTCCCTCCAGTGGTTGTAGGTGGGAATGCAGTTGTCCCTGAGTTGCAGTCCTGGCCAGGTGTATCTGCTGATGCAAGTTCTGACTGGGATATTTAGGTGTGCAGGATTCATTAGTCCTTGCCAGTTGTCCATGGTTCTGGGAGGTTTTGGATCTTTGTCTGGTTCCTCCTGCCTTGCTGCCAATTCAGCAAAGATAAGTGTCTGGTTTTTGTTTCTGTGGCACACATGCTGTGTGCTTAATAATTCTGTGCTATTCATTTGTTTTCTCTTGTCCAGCTTAGATTCTGACAGTGTTTTCTCAGTCTTGTTGGATTCTCTGGAGTTGCAGATATACGCTCCACATCTTTAGTTAGATGGTGGAATTTTTTGTATTTTCTGCTGTGGATACTTTTGGAAGGGTTTTAATACTGACCGCTTAGTATTCTGTCCTATCCTTTCCTATTTTACCTAGAGTGGCCTCTTTTGATAAATCCTGTTTCCTGCCTGCGTGTGTCTTTTCCTCTACTACTCACAGTCAATATTTGTGGGGGGCTGCCTATCCTTTGGGGTTCTGCTCTGAGGCAAGGTAGATTTCCTATTTCCATCTATAGGGGTATTTAGTCCTCCGGCTGTGTCGAGGTGTCTAGGATTTGTTAGGCACACCCCACGGCTACTTCTAGTTGCGGTGTTAAGTTCAGGATTTGCGGTCAGTACAGGTTCCACCAACTCAGAGAAAGTTCCATGCGGCTCCAAGGTCACCGGATCATAACAGTACAACTGGCCAATAATGAGTTAAATGCATCTCAGACGAAGGGAAGAAAGGTGTTGAGCCAGTTTTTTTTTTCTCTGCACTCTGCTTTCTCTTCTCTTCCCTCTTTATCTCTGGGTGGCTGAGGAGTCTTGTGCTAGCATGGATATTCAGGAATTAGCTTCTCGTGTGGACCAGCTTGCTGCTAGGGTACAGGGTATTTCTGATTATATTTTTCAGACTCCTGTTTTAGAGCCGAAGATTCCTACTCCTGATTTGTTTTTTGGTGACAGGTCCAAATTTTTGAGTTTTAAAAACAACTGTAAACAGTTTTTTGCTCTGAGACCTCGATCCTCTGGTGATTCCATTCAGCAGGTTAAAATCATCATCTCCCTGCTTCGTGGCAATCCACAGGATTGGGCATTTTCCCTGGAATCTGGGAATCCGGCTTTGCTTAATGTAGACTCCTTTTTTCAGGCTTTTGGATTATTATATGATGAACCTAATTCTCTGGATCAAGCGGAGAAGACCTTGTTGGCCCTGTCTCAAGGTCAAGAGGCGGCAGAATTGTATTGTCAGAAATTTAGAAAATGGTCTGTGTTGACTAAATGGAATGATGATGCTTTGGCGGCAATTTTCAGAAAGAGTCTTTCTGAATCCGTTAAAGATGTTATGGTGGGGTTTCCCACGCCTTTCGGTCTGAGTGATTCTATGTCTCTGGCCATTCAGATTGACCGGCATTTGTGGGAGCGCAGAACTTTTCGCGCTGTGGCGTTGTCCTCAGAGCAAATTCCTGAGCCAATGCAGTGTGATAGGATTCTGTCTAGAACAGAACGACAAGGTTTCAGACGTCAGAATAGGTTGTGTTATTATTGTGGCGATGCTTCTCATGTCATTTCTGTCTGCCCTAAGCGGACAAAGAGGATCACCAGTTCATTTACCATCAGTACTGTACAACCTAAATTTCTGTTATCTGTGTCCTTGATCTGCTCATTGTCATCATTTTCTGTCATGGCGTTTGTGGATTCAGGCACCGCCTTGAACTTAATGGACTTTGAATTTGCCAGGCGTTGTGGTTTTTCCTTGCAGCCTTTGCAGAACCATATTCCTTTAAGGGGCATTGATGCTACACCTTTGGCTAAAAATAAGCCCCAGTTTTGGACACAGGTGACCATGCGCATGGCGCCAGCCCATCAGGAAGATTGTCGATTTCTGGTGTTGCATAATTTGCATGATGCTATCGTGCTGGGTTTTCCGTGGTTGCAGGTACATAATCCTGTGTTGGACTGGAAGTCTATGTCTGTGACTAGTTGGGGTTGTCAGGGGATTCATAATGATGTTCCTTTGATGTCAATCTCCTCTTCTTCCTCTTCTGAAATTCCAAAGTTTTTGTCTGATTTTCAGGATGTATTCGATGAGCCCAAGTCCAGTTCCCTTCCACCGCACAGGGACTGTGATTGTGCTATTGACTTGATTCCAGGCTGTAAGTTTCCTAAAGGCCGACTTTTCAACCTGTCTGTGCCTGAACATACCGCCATGCGGAATTATATTAAGGAGTCTTTGGCGAAAGGGCATATTCGGCCATCTTCTGCACCGTTGGAAGCGGGATTTTTTTTTGTTGCTAAGAAGGATGGCTCCTTGAGACCCTGTATTGATTATCGCCTCTTGAATAAGATCACGGTCAAGTTTCAATACCCTTTACCTTTGCTTTCTGATTTGTTTGCTAGGATTAAGGGGGCTAGTTGGTTTACTAAGATTGACCTTCGGGGGCATATAATCTTGTTCGTATTAAGCAGGGTGATGAATGGAAAACTGCGTTTAATACGCCCGAAGGTCATTTTGAATATCTTATGATGCCATTCGGGCTCACTAATGCTCCATCTGTTTTTCAGTCCTTCATGCATGATATCTTCCGGACTTATCTTGATAAATTCTTGATTGTATATTTGGACGATATTTTGATTTTTTCCGATGATTGGGAGTCTCATGTGCAACAGGTCAGGATGGATTTTCAGATCCTTTGTGACAATGCTTTGTTTGTGAAGGGGTCTAAGTGTCTCTTTGGGGTGCAGAAGGTTTCTTTTTTGGGCTTCATTTTTTCTCCCTCATCTATGGAGATGGATCCAGCTAAGGTTCAGGCCATTCATGATTGGATTCAACCCACATCCGTGAAGAGCCTTCAGAAATTTTTGGGTTTTGCTAATTTTTATCGCCGTTTCATTGCCAACTTCTCTAGCGTGGTTAAACCCTTGACCGATTTGAAGAAGAAAGGCGCTGATGTGGCGAATTCGTCCTCTGCGGCTGTCTCTGCCTTTCAGGAGTTTAAACGCCGATTTCCTTCTGCTCCGGTGTTGCGCCAACCGTATTTTTCTCTTCCGTTTCAGGTTGAGATTGATGCTTCTGAGATTGGGGCAGGGGCCGTTTTATCTCAGAGGGATCCTGTTGGTTCCTTGATGAAACCGTGTGCCTTCTTTTCTCGTATGTTTTCGCCTGCTGAATGCAATTATGATGTCGGCAATCGGGAGTTGTTGGCTATGAAGTGGGCGTTTGAGGAGTGGCGACATTGGCTTGAGGGAGCTAAGCACCGTATTGTGGTCTTGACCGATCATAAGAATCTGATTTACCTCGAGTCTGCCAAACGGCTGAATCCTAGACAGGCTCAATAGTCCTTGTTTTTTTCCCATTTTGATTTCGTAGTTTCGTATCTTCTGGGTTCTAAGAATATTAAGGCTGATGCCCTCTCTAGGAGTTTTTTGCCTGATTCTCCTGAGGTCCTTGAACCGGTCGGCATTCTGAAAGAAGGGGTGCTCCTTTCGGCCATTTCCCCTGATTTACGACGGGTTCTTCAGGAATTTCAGGCTGACAGACCTGACCGCTGTCCAGTGGGGAAACTGTTTGTTCCTGACAGATGGACTAGTAGAGTGATTTCTGAGGTTCACTGTTCTGTGTTGGCTGGTCATCCTGGTATTTTCGGTACCAGAGATTTGGTTGGTGGCCTTCTTTGTCACGTGATGTGCGTTCTTTTGTGCAGTCCTGTGGGACTTGTGCACGGGCCAAGCCTTGTTGTTCCCGTGCTAGTGGGTTGCTTTTGCCATTGCCAGTCCCTGAGAGGCCCTGGATGCATATTTCTATGGATTTTATTTCTGATCTTCCGGTTTCCCAGAAGATGTCTGTTATCTGGGTTGTTTGTGACCGGTTCTCTAAGATGGTTCATTTGGTGCCTTTGCCTAAATTGCCTTCCTCTTCAGATTTGGTTCTGTTGTTTCTTCAGCATGTGGTTCGTTTGCATGGTATTCCGGAGAATATTGTGTCCGACAGAGGTTCCCAGTTTGTTTCTAGGTTTTGGCGGGCCTTTTGTGCTAGGCTGTTCATTGATTTGTCTTTTTCTTCTTCATTTCATCCTCAGACAAATGGCCAGACTGAGCGAACTAATCAGACTTTGGAGACTTATTTGAGATGCTTTGTGTCTGCTGATCAGGATGATTGGGTGGCCTTCTTACCATTGGCTGAGTTTGCCCTTAATAATCGGGCTAGTTCGGCTACTTTGGTTTCGCCTTTCTTTTGTAATTATGGTTTTCATCCTCGTTTTTCTTCTGGGCAGGTTGAGCCTTCTGACTGTCCTGGTGTGAATTCTGTGGTTGACAGGTTGCAGCAGATTTGGGCTCATGTGGTGGACAATTTGGTGTTGTCTCAGGAGGAGGCTCAACGTTTTGCTAACCGTCGTCGGTGTGTTGGTTCCCGGCTTCGGGTTGGGGATCTGGTCTGGTTGTCTTCCCGTCATGTTCCTATGAAGGTTTCTTCCCCTAAGTTTATTGGTCCTTATAAGATTTCTGAGATTATTAATCCGGTGTCTTTTCGATTGGCACTTCCTGCCTCTTTTGTATCCATAATGTCTTCCATAGATCTTTATTGCGGAAATGTGTGGTGCCCGTTGTTCCCTCTGTTGATCCTCCGGCCCCTGTGTTGGTTGATGGAGAGTTGGAGTATGTGGTTGAGAAGATTTTGGATTCTCGTTTTTCGAGGCGGAGGCTTCAGTACCTTGTCAAATGGAAGGATTATGGCCAGGAGGATAATTCTTGGATTTTTGCCTCTGATGTCCATGCTGCTGATTTGGTCCGTGCCTTTCATCTGGCTCGTCCTGATCGACCTGTGGGCCCTGGTGAGGGTTCGGTGACCCCTCCTCAAGGGGGGGGTACTGTTGTGAATTCTGCTTTTGGGTTCCCTCCAGTGGTTGTAGGTGGGAATGCAGTTGTCCCTGAGTTGCAGTCCAGGCCAGGTGTATCTGCTGATTGCAGTTCTGACTGGGATATTTAGGTGTGCAGGATTCATTAGTCCTTTCCAGTTGTCCATGGTTCTGGGAGGTTTTGGATCTTTGTCTGGTTCCTCCTGCTTTGCTGCCAATTCAGCAAAGATAAGTGTCTGGTTTTTGTTTCTGTGGCACACATGCTGTGTGCTTAATAATTCTGTGCTATTCATTTGTTTTCTCTTGTCCAGCTTAGATTGTGACAGAGTTTTCTCAGTCTTGTTGGATTCTCTGGAGTTGCAGATATACCCTCCACATCTTTAGTTAGATGGTGGAATTTTTTGTATTTTCTGCTGTGGATATTTTTGGAAGGGTTTTAATACTGACCGCTTAGTATTCTGTCCTATCCTTTCCTATTTTACCTAGAGTGGCCTCTTCTGCTAAATCCTGTTTCCTGCCTGCGTGTGTCTTTTCCTCTACTACTCACAGTGTTATGACCTGGTGGTTAGGACAATAATGGACCTAGTGGGTAAGAGCACACGGAATGACCTAATAGTTACTAATTATACAGGACGAGCTCTGAGACGTGGGAACTCTGCTGACCGCAATCCCTAATCCTATTACACACACTAGAAATAGCCGTGGCTCCTAACGCTCCCTATGCAACTCGACACAGCCTAAGAAACTAGCTAGCCCTAGAGAAGAAAAATAAAGCCTACCTTGCCTCAGAGAAATTCCCCAAAGGAAAAGGCAGCCCCCCACATATAATGACTGTGAGTAAAGATGAAAATTACAAACACAGAGATGAAATAGATTTAGCACAGTGAGGCCCGACTTACAGAACAGACAGAGGATAGGAAAGGTAACTTTGCGGTCAGCATAAAAACCTACAAAAAGACCACGCAGAGGGCGCAAAAAGACCCTCCGCACCGACTCACGGTGCGGAGGCGCTCCCTCTGCGTCCCAGAGCTTCCAGCAAGCAAGACAAAAATCAAAATAGCAAGCTGGACAGAAAAATAGCAAACCAGAGAAAAACAAGCAGTAACTTAGCTTCAGCTGGGAAGACAGGTCACAAGAACGATCCAGGAGAGAGCAAGACCAATACTGGAACATTGACAGGTGGCGTGGAGCAAAAATCTAAGTGGAGTTAAATAGAGCAGCCAGCTAACGAATTAACCTCGTCACCTGTAGAAGGAAACTCAGAAGCCGCAGCTCCACTCACAACCACCAGAGGAAGCCCATGGACAGAACCAGCCGAAGTACCATTCATGACCACAGGAGGGAGCTTGACAACAGAATTCACAACATCACAGTCAATATTTGTGGGGGGCTGCCTATCCTTTGGGGTTCTGCTCTGAGGCAAGGTAGATTTCATATTTCCGTCTATAGGGGTATTTAGTCCTCCGGCTGTGTCGAGGTGTCTAGGATTTGTTAGGCACACCCCACGGCTACTTCTAGTTGCGGTGTTAAGTTCAGGATTTGCGGTCAGCACAGGTTCCACCAACTCAGAAAGTTCCATGCGGCTCCAAGGTCACCGTATCATAACAGGGCAGGCCAGCAGGATGTGGCTGAGGGCAGGCAGGCAGGATGTAGCTCAGACAGGCAGGATGTGGCTGAGGGCAGACAGGCAGGATGAGGTTGAGGGCAGGCAGGCAGGCCGAGGGCAGGCAGGCTGGCTGAGGGCAGGCAGGATGAGGTTGAGGGCAGGCAGGATGTGGCTGAGGGCAGGCAGGCAAGATGTGGATGAGGGCAGGAAGCAAGGATGTGGCTGAGGGCAGGCAGGATGTGGCTGAGAGCAGGCAGGATGAGGTTGAAGGCAGGCAGGTAGGCTGTGGCTGAGGGCAGGTAGGATGAGGTTGAGGGCAGGCAGGATATGGCTGAGGGCAGGCTGGATGTGGATGCAGGCAGGAAGCATGTGGCTGAGGGCAGGCAGGATGTGGCTGAGGGCAGGCAGGCAAGATGAGGTTGAGAGCAGGTAGGATGTGGCTGAGGGCAGGCAGGATGTGGCCTCAGGAAGCAGCAGCAATAACAATGCAAATCAATGCGAGCCAAGTCCCCTGTCTTGCCTGTCCACTGCTGACAGCCACGGCCCATCATGCGCTCCACAGGGGCAGCAATCACACGTAATGCGCTGGATTAGCAGAAGGCTGCAGTTACTGTACCTTCTATCAGAATGTAGTGGGATGCTGGGGAGCTCTTCTCACTCTGCTCATGTCTCACCTGTCATTCGTTTTTTCTACACACTCATTTAAATTCATACATTGCAGTAAAATCCCCTAACCAACCTGCTGCATTATCTCCGGCTCGCACAGAGCCTTTAATTCCTGGCTGGAAGCTAGAGCCTAGTGGTGGGCGCTAGGACCTGCACTGAAGTTATGGTCATGTGAGTGGTCACGTGCTGGGACATGTCCCTGGTGTGACTCAAGGTGAGGTTAATAAATAAGAATATCATCCAGGTAGATCACAACGAACCTGCCAACGAACACTTGACTAAAGATGTCATTAATAAAGTGCTGAAAGACTGCGGGCTTGTTTGTCAGCCCAAAAGGCATCACCGGATTCTCATAGTGTCCTTTGTTATGAACAGGTGATTCAGAACCACAATGGACCTAGTGGTTAAGAGCACACAAAGTGACCTGATAGTTACTAACATAGGACGAGCTCTGAGACGTGGGAACTCTGCTGACCGCAATCCCTAATCCTATCATACCACACTAGAGGTAGCCGTGGATTGCGCCTAATGCTCCCTATGCAACTCGGCACAGCCTGAGAAACTAACTAGCCCTGAAGATAAAAAAATAAGCCTACCTTGCCTCAGAGAAATTCCCCAAAGGAAAAGGCAGCCCCCCACATATAATGACTGTGAGTTAAGATGAAAATACAAACACAGAGATGAAATAGATTTAGCAAAGTGAGGCCCGACTTACTGAATAAACCGAGGATAGGAAAGATAGCTTTGCGGTCAGCACAAAAACCTACAAACAACCACGCAGAGGGGCAAAAAGACCCTCCGCACCGACTAACGGTACGGAGGTGCTCCCTCTGCGTCTCAGAGCTTCCAGCAAGCAAGAAAAACCAATATAGCAAGCTGGACAGAAAATATAGCAAACAAAAGTAACACAAGCAGAACTTAGCTTATGCAGGGCAGACAGGCCACAAGAACGATCCAGGAGAGAGCCAGACCAATACTGGAACATTGACTGGAGGCCAGGAACAAAGAACTAGGTGGAGTTAAATAGAGCAGCACCTAACGACTTAACCTCGTCACCTGAGGAAGGAAACTCAGAAGCCGCAGCCCCACTCACATCCACCAGCGGAAGCTCATAGACAGAACCAGCCGAAGTACCACTCATGACCACAGGAGGGAGCTTGACCACAGAATTCACAACAGTACCCCTCCCTTGAGGAGGGGTCACCGAACCCTCACCAGAGCCCCCAGGCCGACCAGGATGGGCCAAATGAAAGGCACGAACCAGATCGGCAGCATGAACATCAGAGGCAAAGACCCAGGAATTATCTTCCTGACCATAACCCTTCCATTTAACCAGGTACTGAAGTTTCCGTCTCGAAATACGAGAATCCAAAATCTTCTCCACTATATACTCCAACTCCCCCTCAACCAAAACTGGGGCAGGAGGATCAACGGATGGAACCACAGGTGCCACGTATCTCCGCAACAATGACCTATGGAATACGTTATGGATGGAAAAAGAAGCTGGAAGGGTCAAACGAAAAGACACAGGATTAAGAACCTCAGAAATCCTATACGGACCAATGAAACGAGGCTTAAACTTAGGAGAGGAAACTTTGATAGAAATATAACGAGATGACAACCAAACCAAATCCCCAACACGAAGTCGGGGACCCACACAGCACCTGCGGTTAGCGAAACGTTGAGCCTTCTCCTGAGACAATGTCAAATTGTCCACCACATGAGTCCAAATCTGCTGCAACCTATCCACCACAGTATCCACACCAGGACAGTCAGAAGACTCAACCTGCCCTGAAGAGAAACGAGGATGGAAACCAGAATTGCAGAAAAACGGCGAAACCAAAGTAGCCGAGCTGGCCCGATTATTAAGGGCGAACTCAGGCAAAGGCAAAAAAGACAACCAATCATCCTGATCGGCAGAAACAAAACATCTCAGATATATTTCCAAGGTCTGATTGGTTCGTTCAGTCTGGCCATTTGTCTGAGGATGGAAAGCCGAGGAAAAAGACAAATCAATGCCCATCCTAGCACAAAAGGCTCGCCAAAACCTCGAAACAAACTGGGAACCTCTGTCAGAAACGATGTTCTCCGGAATGCCATGTAAACGAACCACATGCTGGAAGAACAATGGTACCAAATCAGAGGAGGAAGGCAATTTAGACAAGGGTACCAAATGGACCATCTTCGAGAAGCGATCACAAACAACCCATATGACCGACATTTTTTGAGAGACGGGGAGATCCGAAATAAAATCCATAGAGATATGTGTCCAGGGCCTCTTCGGGACTGGCAAGGGCAAAAGCAACCCACTGGCACGAGAACAGCAGGGCTTAGCCCGAGCACAAATCCCACAGGACTGCACAAATGAACGCACATCCCGCGACAGAGACGGCCACCAAAAGGATCTAGCCACCAAATCTCTGGTACCAAAGATTCCAGGATGACCAGCCAACACCGAACCATGAACCTCAGAGATAACTCTACTCGTCCATTTATCAGGGACAAACAGTTTCTCCGCTGGGCAACGGTCAGGTCTAATAGCCTGAAATTTTTGCAGCACCCGCCGCAAATCAGGGGAGATGGCAGACAAAATTACCCCCTCCTTGAGAACTTCCGCCGGCTCAGACAAACCCGGAGAGTCAGCCACAAAACTCCTAGACAGGGCATCCGCCTTCACATTTTTAGAGCCCGGAAGGTACGAAACCACAAATTCAAAACGGGAGAAAAACAGCGACCAACGAGCCTGTCTAGGATTCAACCGTTTGGCAGACTCGAGATAAGTCAGGTTCTTATGATCAGTCAAGACCACCACGCGATGCTTAGCTCCTTCAAGCCAATGACGCCACTCCTCGAATGCCCACTTCATGGCCAGCAACTCTCGATTGCCAACATAATAATTACGCTCAGCAGGCGAAAACTTCCTGGAAAAGAAGGCGCATGGTTTCATCACCGAGCCATCAGAACTTCTCTGCGACAAAACAGCCCCTGCTCCAATCTCAGAAGCATCAACCTTGACCTGGAACGGGAGCGAAACATCTGGTTGACACAACACAGGGGCAGAAGAAAAACGATGCTTCAACTCTTGAAAAGCTTCCACAGCAGCAGAAGACCAATTGACCACATCAGCACCCTTCTTGGTTAAATCAGTCAACGGTTTAGCAATACTAGAAAAATTGTTGATGAAGCGACAATAAAAATTAGCAAAGCCCAGGAACTTTTGCAGACTCTTCAGAGATGTCAGCTGAGTCCAATCATAAATGGCCTGAACTTTAACAGGGTCCATCTCGATAGTAGAAGGGGAAAAAATGAAACCCAAAAATGAAACCTTCTCAACACCAAAGAGACACTTTGACCCCTTCACAAACAAAGAATTTGCACGCAGGACCTGGAACACCATTCTGACCTGCCTCACGTGAGACTCCCAATCATCCGAGAAGACCAAAATATCATCCAAGTATACAATCAGGAATTTATCCAGGTACTCTCGGAAGATGTCATGCATAAAGGACTGAAACACTGATGGAGCATTAGAAAGCCCGAATGGCATAACCAGGTACTCAAAATGGCCCTCGGGCGTATTACATGCTGTTTCCAATCATCGCCCTGTTTAATGCGCACAAGATTATACGCACCACGAAGATCTATCTTGGTGAACCAACTAGCCCCCTTAATCCGAGCAAACAAATCAGACAGCAGCGGCAAGGGGTACTGAAATTTGACCGTGATTTTATTTAGAAGGCGGTAATCAATACAAGGTCTCAGCGAACCATCCTTCTTGGCCACAAAAAAGAACCCTGCTCCCAATGGCGACGACGACGGGCGAATATGACCCTTCTCCAAGGATTCCTTTACGTAACTCCGCATAGCGGCGTGCCCAGGCACAGACAAATTAAACAGTCGACCTTTAGGAAACTTACTACCAGGAATCAAATTGATAGCGCAATCACAATCCCTATGCGGAGGTAGGGCACTGGACTTGGGCTCATCAAATACATCCCGGTAATCCGACAAGAACTCTGGGACCTCAGAAGGGGTGGATGATGAAATAGACAGAAATGGAACATCACCATGTACCCCCTGACAACCCCAGCTGGACACAGACATTGATTTCCAATCCAATACTGGGTTATGGACTTGTAGCCATGGCAACCCCAACACGACCACATCATGCAGATTATGCAACACCAAAAAGCGAATATCCTCCTGATGCGCAGGAGCCATGCACATGGTCAGCTGGGTCCAGTACTGAGGCTTATTCTTGGCCAAAGGCGTAGCATCAATTCCTCTCAATGGAATAGGATACTGCAAGGGCTCCAAGAAAAACCCACAGCGCCTAGCATACTCCAAGTCCATCAAATTCAGGGCAGCGCCTGAATCCACAAATGCCATGACAGAATAGGATGACAAAGAGCAGATCAAAGTAACGGACAAAAGAAATTTTGACTGTACCGTACCAATGGTGACAGAGCTAGCGAACCGCTTAGTGCGCTTAGGACAATCGGAGATAGCATGAGTGGAATCACCACAGTAAAAACACAGCCCATTCCGTCGTCTGTGTTCTTGCCGTTCAGCTCTGGTCAAAGTCCTATTGCATTGCATAGGCTCAGGTTTATGCTCAGATAATACTTCCAAATGGTGCACAGTTTTACGTTCACGTAAGCGTCGATCGATCTGAATGGCCAAAGACAGACTCATTCAGACCAGCAGGCATAGGAAATCCCACCATGACATCCTTAAGGGCTTCAGAGAGACCCTTTCTGAAAATTGCTGCCAGAGCACATTCATTCCATTGAGTGAGCACAGACCACTTCCTAAATTTCTGACAATATATCTGTACCTCATCCTGACCCTGACACAGAGCCAGCAAGATTTTCTCTGCCTGATCCACTGAATTAGGTTCATCATAAAGCAACCCGAGCGCCAGAAAAAACGCATCAATATCACATAATGCAGAATCTCCTGGCGCAAGGGAAAATGCCCAGTCTTGAGGGTCGCCAGGTAATAAAGAAATAATGATCTTTACTTGTTGAACTGGGTCACCAGAGGAGCGGGGTTTCAAAGCCAGAAATAGTTTACAATTATTTTTGAAATTCAGAAACTTAGCTCTATCTCCAGAAAATAACTCAGGAATAGGAATTTTAGGTTCTAACATAGGATTTTGAACCACTAAATCTTGAATGTTCTGAACACTTATAGCGAGATTATCCATCAAAGAGGACAGACCTTGAATGTCCATGTCTACACCTGTGTTCTGAACCACCCTGATGTAAAGGGGAAAAGAAAGACAAAACACAGTGCAAAGAAAAAAAAAATGGTCTCAGAACTTCTCTTTTCCCTCTATTGAGAAGCATTAGTACTTTGGGCCTCCAGTACTGTTATGAACAGGTGATTCAGAACCACAATGGACCTAGTGGTTAAGAGCACACAAAGTGACCTGATAGTTACTAACATAGGACGAGCTCTGAGACGTGGGAACTCTGCTGACCGCAATCCCTAATCCTATCATACCACACTAGAGGTAGCCGTGGATTGCGCCTAACGCTCCCTATGCAACTCGGCACAGCCTGAGAAACTAACTAGCCCAGAAGATAGAAAAATAAGCCTACCTTGCCTCAGAGAAATTCCCCAAAGGAAAAGGCAGCCCCCCACATATAATGACTGTGAGTTAAGATGAAAATACAAACACAGAGATGAAATAGATTTAGCAAAGTGAGGCCCGACTTACTGAATAGACCGAGGATAGGAAAGATAGCTTTGCGGTCAGCACAAAAACCTACAAACAACCACGCAGGGGGGCAAAAACACCCTCTGCACCGACTAACGGTACGGAGGTGCTCCCTCTGCGTCTCAGAGCTTCCAGCAAGCAAGAAAAACCAATATAGCAAGCTGGATAGAAAATATAGCAAACAAAAGTAACACAAGCAGTACTTAGCTTATGCAGGGCAGACAGGCCACAAGAACGATCCAGGAGAGAGCCAGACCAATACTGGAACATTGACTGGAGGCCAGGAACAAAGAACTAGGTGGAGTTAAATAGAGCAGCACCTAACGACTTAACCTCGTCACCTGAGGAAGGAAACTCAGAAGCCGCAGCCCCACTCACATCCACCAGCGGAAGCTCATAGACAGAACCAGCCGAAGTACCACTCATGACCAATGGAGGGAGCTTGACCACAGAATTCACAACAGTCCTTCTGGCGTATTTAACGCAGTCTTCCACTCATCCCCCTCTTTAACGCAGATGAGGTTGTACTCAACCTGAGGTCCATATTAGAGAAGCATTTTACTCCAACAATTTGATTAAAGAGGTAAGGGATCAGGGGAAGCGGATATGGATCATGGACAGTGATCACATTGAGTTCCCGGAAATCCAGGCAAGGACGTAACCGCCCATATTTTTTCTTGTCCAAAAACAACCCCGCAGCAATGGGAGATGAGGACGGTCTGATATGACCCTTAGCCAGACTTTCTGTGATATCATAGTAACATAGTAACATAGTTAGTAAGGCCGAAAAAAGATATTTGTCCATCCAGTTCAGCCTATATTCCATCATAATAAATACCCAGATCTACGTCCTTCTACAGAACCTAATAATTGTATGATACAATATTGTTCTGCTCCAGGAAGACATCCAGGCCTCTCTTGAACCCCTCGACTGAGTTCGCCATCACCACCTCCTCAGGCAAGCAATTCCAGATTCTCACTGCCCTAACAGTAAAGAATCCTCTTCTATGTTGGTGGAAAAACCTTCTCTCCTCCAGACGCAAAGAATGCCCCCTTGTGCCCGTCACCTTCCTTGGTATAAACAGATCCTCAGCGAGATATTTGTATTGTCCCCTTAGTAGTATTGGAGAATGCGGGCATCGATCCCGCTACCTCTCGCATGCTAAGCGAGCGCTCTACCACTTGAGCTAATCCCCCAGAAAATCCATGCGATGGACCAGCCTGCAGGAGGAAGCACAGCATGCAAGAGACCTGCGTCAAAGCTTTCCACAAGCATGGGCTCGTCCGGGATATCGTCCTTCATGGCCTGCCTCTCTGGACCTGAGATGTTATATAGTCTGCTCTTGGGCAGCTTGGCACCAAGAACCAGATTACACTGTGTTCCAAATTATTATGCACAAAGAGTTTAGGAGTGATAAGGTTAGAATTTTTTTGTTTGTCATTTAAACTCATTGATGGTGATGTGTAGGGTTGAGCGACTTAGTTTTTTAGGGTCGAGTCGGGTTTCGCGAAACCCGACTATCTCAAAAGTCGAGTCGAGTGGAATCGGCCGATTATCGCGAAAAGTCGGGGATCGACCGAAACACGAAACCCAATGCAAGTCAATGGGGGAGCATAGTCGGCAGTGAGTGGAGGCCAGAAAAACACCTACAGTGCCCATTTTAATGGCAAAAACATCCATTCTTGTTACTGAAGCTTGTCAATCTTAATTTACCTTATAATAATAGTAAGGCATTGGAAATTGGGGGTCATTTGGCTAAAGTTGTGGGGGGTAGGGCTGGTTCAAGTATTTAGTGGGCCCAGGAAATCTGGACCACGTCACGGCAGTGGAGCAGGGAGAGGTAAGTATTTCAACTTTGCAAGTGCTGTGATCCTGAGCAAGCAGGGGGGGCCCACTCGTTGGCATTGGCACTGGCACAGGGCCCCTCAAAGTACGGCGGTGTGTTTGCATGGCGGGGGCGCCTCCCACCGGCAGCGACACTTTTGCGTGCTATGAGGGGCCCAGTGCCAGTGACGTCGCCAATGAGTATTCCCCCCCCACCTGATGAAGGAACCTGCACTTTCATCTGCACCTTCCTCTTTGTCCCCATGTAAGGTGGTATGATATGCGAGAAGGGGAACCTGACTTTCAGCAGGGTCACATTCTGGCTGTGTAGCGTGCACGGGGAATGTAGTGTTATGGGTCAATGTACCAGCAGACTCATCTATCACTGGCTGGGCAATGGGCAGGATGAGGAGGAAACACAGATATAGGCCCAAATAATAAAGTGGGATAAATGCAGTTCAAAATTGGTAACAGGACTAACCAGGGGGCATTGCTTTGTTCAGTGGAGTACAACTGTAATGAGAGGCTGACACAGTGAGTAGGCCCAAATCAGTAAGTAGGCTAAATGCAGTTCAAAATTGGTAACAGAAGTAAACAGGCGGTACTGGTTTGTTCAGTGTAGGAGAACATCAAGGAGCGGCAGACACCGTTAGTAGGGCCAACAAAACAAGTAGGCCAAATGCAGTGTTATATTAAAAACAACTTAATGAGAGCCTGAAGATAGAAGCTAGGGAAAGGCAACCTGGAGAACACCTAGGAGCGTAAGACACCGTTTGTAGAACCCAGACTCAACTTGTAGGCCTAATGCAGTGTTGTTTCAACAACTACTTAATGAGAGCTTCAAAGATAGAAGCTAGGGAGAGGCAACCTGGAGAACACCTTGGAGCGGCAGACACCGTCCCAACAACCCAGACCCAACTTGTAGGCCAAATGCAGTGTTGTTTCAACAACTATTTAACAAGAGCTTGAAGATAGAAGCTAGGGAGAGGCAACCTGGAGAACACCTTGGAGCGGCAGACACCGTCCCTACAACCCAGACCCAGCTTGTAGGCCAAATGCAGTGTTGTTTCAACAACTACTTAATGAGAGCTTCAAGATAGAAGCTAGGGAGAGGCAACCTGGAGAACACCTTGGAGCGGCAGAAACCGTCTCTACAACCCAGACCCAACTTGTAGGCCTAATGCAGTGTTGTTTCAACAACTACTTAACGAGAACAGAGGCCACAACTTACAAAGCCATCAGAGCCCAACAGCACCTCAAAAAGTAAAAGTAAAAAAAGTGCAGAAGGTGCAGTTGGGCTCTGATGGCTTTGTAAGTTGTGGCCTCTGTTCACACGGGACGCATTACAGTTAGCGCTGGTCAGCCCGCCACATGGCGTTACTAATAGGCTAGGATCCAGTTGCTGTGCATACTCTGTGTGAACACTGCTGCAGATTATTTATTTGCACTGGTGTGCCAAGCAGCCATTCCCTGATCGTAGGCTGGCTGTCTTATCTGGTATTATCACACCTGTGTAGTCGCCATCTTTACTTGGGCCCACTGCACCATGAGAGTGCATTTGATTTGAGACCTAGGCAGGTAAGCACTTTTGCCTGTTTTTCTGTGGTGTTTTTACATTTAGCAGTTTCAGAAGAGGAGGCGAAAGAGCTAGAGGCTGAGTCAGCAAGGAAAGCCAAAACTTGTTCTTGCTGCTCCGGCTTTAAAAGCGGTTTTCCTACTCCCAGAAAAGGGAGCGTTCGAGGCCTTGTGTAGCCAGACGACAAACCTGGCTCAACAACTCGAGATTTAGGTGCTATATTGCTTTTCCCACGACCACCTGATGCTCCACCACCACTACCATCATTACCAGCTGGCAATGACAATGACCGCCCACGGCCACGATCTCTTCCACCAGACTTCCTCATTGTTTGAAAAACGTAACCAAACTAACGGTATTTGTTACAGTAAAACCAGTTACAAGGTGAACTCAAACTTCTGTTGGATTTATATATCCCTTTATAGGTGTGTGAGACTGCAGGGAAAATCAGGCCCAATGTATAACAGTACACAGCTTCAGTGGCAGACAGATATGTCACTAACAGGACTGACGCTGATGCAGACACTACCAATAAAAATCTCCCCCTTTTTATTTTTTCTGGGAGAATATTGAAGAAATGTGGCCCACTCTTATACACTATATGTTCTGTGGCACAAAATTTGAGACAGGTGGCACACACAGGAGTGGCACTGAAGCAGAAATGCCAATCTCAATCTCCCACTATTTTTTTTTTTCAGGGAGAATTTAAAAGAAATCTGGCCCAGTATTACACACTAGGTTTAATGTGGCACAAAATTTGAGACAGGTGGCACACACAGGAGTGGCACTGAAGCAGAAATGCCAATCTTAATCTCCCACTACTTTTTTTTCAGGGAGAATTTAAAAGAAATCTGGCCCAGTATTACACACTAGGTTTAATGTGGCACAAAATTTGAGACAGGTGGCACACAGGAGTGGCACTGAAGCAGAAATGCCAATCTTAATCTCCCGCTATTTTTTTTTCAGGAAGAATTTAAAAGAAATCTGGCCCAGTATTACACACTAGGTTTAATGTGGCACAAAATTGGAGACAGGTGGCACACACAGGAGTGGCACTGAAGCAGAAATGCCAATCTTAATCTCCCACTATTTTTTTTTTCAGGGAGAATTTAAAAGAAATCTGGCCCAGTATTACACACTAGGTTTAATGTGGCACAAAATTTGAGACAGGTGGCACACACAGCACTGGCAATGAGGCAGAATTGCCAATCTTAATCTCCCACTGTTTTTATTTTTTCAGGGAGAATTTAAAAGAAATCTGGCCCAGTATTACACACTAGGTTTAATGTGGCACAAAATTAGAGACAGATGCCACACACAGCACTGGCACTGAGGCAAAATTGCCAATCTTAATCTCCCACTATTTTTTTTTTATTTATGGGAGAATTGGCAAGAAATCAGGCCCACTGTTAGACTGTATGTTTTCTTTGCCAGAAAATGAGACACAGATGCCACACACAGGACTGCCACTGATACAGATTTGCCAATTTTAATCTGCACTTTTTTTTTTTCTTCAGGGAGACTAGTGAATAAATCTGGGCCACAGTATTAGAGTATATTTTCTGTGGCAGAAAGTGGCTTGAAGAGATATAACGAAACAAAAAAAAAAAAAAAAAAAAAAAGGGACTGTCCTACAATTACTATCTCCCTGCAGTAATCTCAGCAAAGTATGGCAGGCAGCAATAACAAGGAGTGGACTGCTGCACAAAAAAGTCAAAAGTGTGGACAAACAAACAAGAAAGCTGTGCAAAAAGGAAGGAGCAACAGGATTTGTGCTTTGAAAAAAGCAGTTGGTTTGCACAGTGGCGTACACACAGCAATGCAGCTATCAGGGAGCCTTCTAGGGCAGCCCAATGAGCTACAGCGCTGAGGAAAAAAATGTAGCCTCCACTGTCCCTGCAAACAAGAGGTGGTGTTGGACAGTGGAAATCGCTACAGCACAAGCGGTTTGGGGGTTAATGTACCCTGCCTAACGCTATCCCTGCTTCTGACGAAGCGGCAGCAACCTCTCCCTATGCTCAGATCAGCAGCAGTAAGATGGCGGTCGGCGGGAACGCCCCTTTATAGCCCCTGTGACGCCGCAGAAAGCAAGCCAATCACTGCAATGCCCTTCTCTAAGATGGTGGGGACTGAGACCTATGTCATCACGCTGCCCACACTCTGCGTCCACCTTCATTGGCTGAGAAATGGCGCTTTTCACGTCATTGAAACGCGACTTTGGCGTGAAAGTCGCGTACCGCATGGCCGACCCCACACAGGGATCGGGTCGGGTTTCATGAAACCCGACTTTGCCAAAAGTCGGCGACTTATGAAAATGACCGACCCGTTTCGCTCAACCCTAGTGATGTGTGTCAGGGCTTTTTATATCACTGAAAGCAATTGCAGATACCTGTGCAAATTAGTTTGGCAGGTGTGTCCAAATAAAGACAAGACTACTTAAGAAGGCTGTTCCACATTATTAAGCAGCCTACGAGGATGTGTCGGCTGCTGAGAACCAACAAATTGTGGAGTATTTAGGTCAAGGCATGACTACAATCAACATTGCCAAGACACTTCATCTTGATCATCGCACAATCAAGAAGTATGTAGCTGATTCCCAGCACACACGTGTGCGTGCTGATAAGGACTCTTTCCAACAGGCAATTGCGTAAGGTTAAAAGAGCAGCTGCAAAAATGCCTTGTCATAGCAGCAGACAAGTTTTTGAAGCTGCTGGTGCCGCCAACGTCCCCAGAACAACAAGATGCAGGGTCCCTCAGAGGTTTGCAGCTGTGCGTAAGCCATCCTGTCGACCACCTCTATCCACTGCACACAAGCAGAAACGGCTCCAGTGGGCCAAACGATACATGAAGACTGACTTTCAAACTGTTTTGTTCACTGATGAGTGCCGTGCAACGCTCAATGGTCCAGATGGATGGAGTGGACGATGGCTGGTTGATGGACACCCCATGAAAACACAGCTAAGGCTCCAACAAGGAGGAAGTGGAGTAATGTTTTGGGCTGGAATCATGGGGAGAGAGATTGTCGGCCCCTTTATGATCCCTGAAGGGGTAAAGATGAACTCCATAATCAACGTGGAGTTTCTAAAACAACATTTCCTGCCATGGTTCAAGAGGAAGAACCGTGCTTCCGCAGCAAGATCATTTTCATGCATGATAATGCACCGTCTTATGCTGCAAAAAACACATCTGCATCTCTGGCTGCTATGGGCATAAAAGAGGACAAACTTATGGTGTGGCCACCATATTCCCATGACCTCAACCCCATTGAGAACCTCTGGAGCATCATCAAAAGGAGTGATGGCGGGAGGCAGTTGACATCTAAGCGACAGCTCTGGGAGGGTATTCTGTCCACATGCAAAACAATTGAAGCAGAAACCATCCAAAAACTGACATTCAATGGACGAGAGAGTTCAGAAGCTTCTTTCAAATAAGGGGTCCTATGTGCAAATGTAACATCACCTAGAATGTTTTCACTTGAAAACTGTTTGATTTCATTTTGTAATAAGCTGATAATGCTTATAACTTCACAATTGACCATTTTTTTGTTCAAAATTAAATAAAAAAGGTTGAAAATTCTGCTGTGCATAATAATTTGGAACATGCATTTTGAGTGTTTATTTTTTTTTAAAGATACTGTTTTCATAGGCAGTTTGTTCCAAAAAATTGCAATTATACAGGGTGGAGCGCGGTAATTTGCTTTTTTGCACTGCATGCTGTGGCGGCACTGTCGGTCGAAGAGAGGGGAGAGTGGGTGTGGCTTACAGTGGCTGATGGGAGATTTGTATTCCTCTGCCTTTCAGTTGCCATCATGCAGTGGACACGTGAGGAGAGGTCATTTTGTGTTGAAGCGTATTTTTCAAATGCCCACTCGATCATTGCAGTGCAGCGTGCTTTTCGTTTACAATTCGCTGTTCCTCCACGCGGACGTGTTCCTGGACGGCAATCAATTGTAAATTGGGTGAATGCATTCAGAACAGCAGGGAATGTGTCATGTGTACGAAGGGGACCTGAGAGAAGGATTACAACACCACAAAACATCGAGAGAGTTAGAGCAGCAGTACTGCAATCTCCGAAACGCTCTGCTCGGAAGCAATCATTTGCTCTTGGCATTTCAAGACGTTCTCTCCACCGGATTCTTCATGATGAACTGAATTTTCACCCGTATAAAATGTGCGTGGTCCAACATTTGTCAGCATGGGACTATTTGACACGGCGGACCTCTTGTGAAGACATGTTAGCAACGATACCCTGTGACGCAATTGTGTTTTTTTCTGATGAGGCACATTTTCACCTCAGTGGGTGTGTAAACAAACAAAATATGCATTACTGGAGTGAAACAAACCCCAGAGAAGTTCACGAGAGACCTCTGCATTCGGACCGCGTCACTGTGTGGTGCGCCATATCACGAGTAGGCATCATTGGTCCTTACTTTTTTCAGGATAATGGTCGTGCCATAACTGTGAACTCCGAACGGTACTTGTCTATGATACAGGATTATTTTCAGCCGGCTCTTGAGGCAATGGAACTAGAGGATACATGGTTCCAACAGCATGGTGCCACTGCACACACAGCGAGGGTTACCATGAATTGTTTGAGGCAAATGTTTCCTGGACGGCTTATCTCTTTGAGGGGAGATGTGAACTGGCCAGCACGCTCACCAGATTTAGCCCCATGCGATTTTTTCCTTTGGGGTTACCTGAAGTCTAAGGTGTATATCAACCGTCCCAACACCTTGGAAGACCTAAGGAACAATATTGAAGCTGAAATTGGCAGAATACCAGTGGACATGCTTCAGAAAACGTATGCAGCAGTGTGTGGATAGCGAAGGTCGACATTTGCCAGATACACTATTTAAAACCATGTAATTTAAAAATTCCATTACTGTTCAGTATAATTAAAATATAAAATAAATTTTTCTAATGATCATAATTTTTTTTATTTCATTCCCAAATCAGCAAATTACCGCGCTCCACCCTGTACTAGAATAGTAGATGACTGGAAAATAACAATGAGTGCAATTCAGATAGGTAATGTAGAGAAAATATGAGGAAATATTATTTGCATAATAATTTGGAACACAGTGTAATGGCACAATCATAAGGATGATAGGGGGGGAGTTCTTGGCTCCCCTGCTCAGAAAACACATCCCCAAAGTCTGACAGGTAATTAGGCACAGACTGGGTATCTACCCCCAGACAACTGGGTACCCAAGCATTATCCTTGACAGTATGTACTTCACTTAACCACTTCCTGTATCTGCCAATCAATCACCGGATTGTGCAGAGCGATCCAAGAAAGTCCCAGTACCACAAGTGAGGGCAGTCTCTCTATCACATAACAGTCTAACACCTCAGTGTGCATGGTCCCCACCTGCGTAACGTGCCCCTGCTTTAGGGGGGCGGGAGTCAATTGCAATAATGGGTATAGGTCTGGACAATGTATGTGGGACGAGGCCTTGGTCCCGGACGAATCTAGCATCGATGAAATTAAACCCCATCCCTCTGTCCAGGAAGACGAAAACATCCACCTTATCTCCACCCACTGGTAAAGTAGCTGGTAAGAAAAAATGAGTCTTACCCACTGAGGTAATAAGTACACCCGGGTTGCCAACCTCCCCACAACCCGGGCCTACTGTTTTTTCTAGCGGTTGTTTAAATAGAGGTCAGGAAGGACATGTGCTCACAAAATGGCCCTTTTTACCACAACAGAGACACCCTCCCCCCTTACGTCGGACTGCAGACAATTTGCCAGCATGAGACACCGCACCCACCTGCATGGGTTCCACAGTAGGCTCAGTACTGACCCCCTCCCGTCCCCAGAGGTGACTCCCTATGTCTCTGGCGAAGATGGCGATCAGCTAGGATCACAAAAGACATGTCTGCCTTAAGGGAGTCAGGAGTCTCATAGAGAGCTAGAGTATCTCTTACTGTCATGGAGAAGCCCTCACAGAACTGACTATGGAGGGCCGGGTCACTCCACCTAGTGTCTGGAACTTGGAGCAATATTCCTCCGCCAGGCGATCTCCATGCTGAAGTTGGCGTAGAGAGGACTCAGCCAGGGAGACGTGATCGGGGTCATCATACACAAGGCCCAGTGTTGTGAATTCCGCTCTTGGGCTCCCTCCGGTGGTTGTAAGTGGCACTTTTGTCAGTTCTGCTCTTGGGCTTCCTTTTGTGGTTTCAAGTGGTATGGCTGCTCCTTGGAGTTAGCTGTCATCAGCTGCCTCCACTTATCGTCTCTTCTGCTCGGCTATTTAGGCCTGGCTGTTCCTTCAGCCAGTGCCACTTGTAAATGGTTCCTGGTTGGATTCACATCTCTTTGGATTTCCCTGTTATCCTGACCAGTTCAGCAAAGCTAAGTTTTTGCTTGCGCTTTTCTGTTCACAGATTGTGGACTTATCCGTTCAGTGCTTTCTATGTTTGTCCAGCGTTATCAGTATGAATTAATTCTGTCTTGCTGGAAGCTCTGGGAAGCAGATTTATCCTCCACACCTTTAGTCAGGTGTGGAGATTTTTTGTAAACTCTGCGTGGATTTTTGTAGTGCTTTATACTGACCGCACAGTATTCCATCCTGTCCTATCTATCAAGCTAGACTGACCTCCTGTGCTCATCCTGGTTTCATTCTGTGTATGTCTTTTTCTTCTCCACTCACAGTCATTATTTGTGGGGGGCTAATCTATCCTTTGGGGATTTTCTCTGAGGCAAGATAGTTTTCCTGCTTCTGTCTTTAGGGGTAGTTAGCTCTTAGGCTGTGACGAGATGCCTAGGGAGAGTTAGGAGCATTCCACGGCTACTTCTCGTGTTGTGTTGAGCTTAGGGACTGCGGTCAGTACAGTTACCAGTTCTTTCAGAGCTCGTTCCATGTTGCTCCTAGACCACCGCATCATAACAGCCCAGATCCTGAAAAAATCCCTCTACTGTCCGGTGTGACTGTCAGTCAGACGGGAGAGAAAAAGCCCATGCTTGTGGGTCCCCATAAAGGAGAGAGATTACAATCCCCACTCGTTACTCCTCTGCACCTGAGGATACCGGAAGCAACCTGAAATAAAGTTTGCAGGCCTCATGGAGCACCACAAATTTGTCACACACCCCAGAGAACCTGTCCAGTAAAACAACCTTGGGCTCCACAACAGTTTGCCTGGAGAGCGAGACCCCCACACCAGATGTAATAGGGTGCCGAGAAACCACTGTGCGCAAATCCGCCACATCCAGACTGAGCTGCTGCAACTGCCCTGTCAGAGCTGAGATAGGATCCATCACAGATCAGAAAAATTGATTGCGGTCTGAGTTAATGTCATGATTCAACTGGCGAGTGACCTGGGACCAGGGGCACCTTTCCTGGCCCTAACACTAGGGGGCACCCTAGCTCACCCTGTTCCCCAGGATACTTCAGATGGTGAAGATTCTGGGGCCTCTATGCTTGCCCTATCTCCTAGATTAGCCCTTCATCTGTCCTCTTCCCTCACCCAGGGAAGAGGGGGCGCTACTGCGCACCGCAGTAGACCAACCCGAAAGACAGGGTAGAAAAGACAAGGGTAAGTTGAAAACTCCACACACACAAAATATACACTCACATAACAGGGGTATTCACCAGGGTTTGTAGGGAGGGGGAAGAAAGCAAAACAGAGAAGAATATGGAATTTCCAAGTATACAAACCAGGCAACAGTTGCTAATAAATTCCTCCAGCACTCCTTCACAAAACCAACTTCTCCCAATCCTATGTCTTGCAACAATTGCTAACCCAGATAAGGACTTGGTAATTGAGCCCAGATTTTATAGGGGAAAGGAGTGGCTAACCAAGCACAGGTGAATGCAGAAATTTTAGGACATATTATTTTCTACCAGCTGAGATTCACCTGAGTGAAATTAAAGTGATTGTGTATGCATTTCTGGACAGTGGTGCAGGGTTTAACTTGAGCAACGCTAGGTTTGTCCAGGTCCGAAGCCTCGATCCACATACTCTGTCCAGACCATACCAATAATTGCCATTGACTCCACCCCTTTGAGACAGAGGTATTTTATTAAAGTTGTCCAAGGTTTACATCTTCAGGTAGGGGCCATGTACTCTAAAGTAATAGGCTGTTATGTACTAGAGGGCCAGCCTTCTCCAGTGGTTTTTGGACTTCCTTGGCTCACTCTGCACAACCTGTGGTAGATTGGCAGACTCAGGAAGTGGTAATGTGGAGTGAGTATTGTCAAGGACAGTACCTGGCTTGCTAGGGTGGATACCCAGTCTGTGCCTAAATACCTGTATGACTTTGAGGATGTGTTCTCAGAGCAGATGTGTCTTGAACTTCCTCCCCATCGTCCTTATAACTGCTCTGTTAATCTTTTTCCTGGGGCCAAGCTGTCTAAGAGCAGACTGTATAATAACTGTACAAAAAGATATTATTCCTAAGGGGCTGCGCGTTCAATTATTTCCTACACTGGACGTGGAGGATTCTTCTTTCACGTCCAAGTGGGAGGAAACTCTCACCAAGTACTCAAGGACTCTGTTGGAGCTACTGGTGGGAGTCGATAAAAGATCCCTTGAGACTCTCGAAAAGGAGATCGAGACTACACGAGAACAGATTCAAAACAATATCTCTGGTGACGAGTGTAAAAAATTCGACTTGTCTCTGGAAGAGGAACTCTCAAAGTGGGAATTGGAAATCCAAAATAATAAGACTAAGAAATATTTACGAGACCTAGAGGATTACCAACTCTACCGAGTGTACCGGTGGCATCAAAAATTACCTAAAAAACAATCTAGGTCTCAATCAATCTCTAGCCTGTCTACAGCCTCAGAGGGAACATGTGGAGATCATTTTTTGGACAGAGGATCCACCCCCATAGACGGCGGACCGGGCCCTGGCCCTCATCCACGATTTTCCCTTACACCAGCAGCCAAAAAGAAAAAACACCAATACAATATGAGAGACAAGAAAGCCAAGAGATTTTAAAGGTAATTAACCCTTTAACGACCGCCAATACACCTTTTAATGGCGGCCGCTAAGGGTACTTAAACCACAGCGCCGTTAATTAACGGCGCTGTGGAAAAAGTAAATAGCGCCCCCCAGAGTCTGATTTTCTCCGGGGTCTCGGCTGCCGGGGGTAGCCGAGACCCCAGAGAACATGATTCGGGGTTTTTTTTACCGACCCCGCATTTGCGATCGCCGGTAATTAACCGTTTACTGGCGATCGCAAAAAAAGAAAAACACGATTTCTTTTTAATTTCTCTGTCCTCCGATGTGATCCCAGGTAGCCCCCCAATACTTACCTGTCTCCCCCGGTGCTCCTCGTGGCTCCCGATGGGCGCCGCCATCTTCAAAATGGCGGGCGCATGCACAGTGCGCCCGCCGGCCGGCACCGGGAGAATCTTTGGGGTCTCGGCTGCCGGGGGTAGCTGAGACCCCAAAGAACATGATCAGGGTCGGTTTTACCGACCCCTGTTTTGCGATCGCCGGTAATTAACTGTTTACCGGCGACCGCAAAAAAAAGAAAAAAAAAAAGAAAAGTGTAATTCTCTGTCCTCTGATGTGATCGCACATCAGAGGACAGAGAAATAGGGGGATTCAGGGACCCTATAATACTCACCAGTGTCCCTGGGTCCTCCTGCTGCTCCTCCTGGCCGCCGGCATCTTCTTGGCAAAAGAAAATGGCGGGTGCATGAGCAGTGCGCCCGCCATCTGTCGCCATCTGCCGGCCGGCAGGAGAAGAGCAGTTGGGGCTAAAATTAGGGTTAGGGCTAGGGTTAGGGCTAGGGTTAGGGCTAGGGATAGGGCTAGGGTTAGGGCTAGGGTTAGGGTTGGGGCTAAATTTAGGGTTAGGGTTGGGGCTAAATTTAGGGTTAGGGTTGGGGCTAAATTTAGGGTTAGGGTTGGGGCTAAATTTAGGGTTAGGCTTCTTTCACACTTACGTTGGCACGGGGCCGTCGCAATGCGTCGGCCCGACATACCGACGCACGTTGTGAAAATTGTGCACAACGTGGGCAGCCGATGTAGTTTTGCAACGCATCCGCTGCCCAATCTATGTCCTGGGGAGGAGGGGGCGGAGTTACGGCCACGCATGCGCGGTCAGAAATGGCGGACGCGACGTACAAAAAACGTTACATTGAACATTTTTTGTGCCGACGGTCCGCCAAAACACAACTGATCCAGTGCACGACGGACGTGACGTGTGGCCATCCGTCACGATCCGTCGGCAATACAAGTCTATGGGCAAAAAATGCATCCTGCGGGCACATTTGCAGATCCGTTTTTTGTCCAAAACGACGGATTGCGACGGATGCCAAACAACGCAAGTGTGAAAGTAGCCTTAGGGCTAGGGTTAGGGTTGGGGCTAAAGTTAGGGCTAGGGTTTGGGCTAAAGTTAGGCTTAGGGTTTGGATTAGGGTTGGTATTAGGGTTAGGGTTGGCATTAGGGTTACGCTTGGGATTAGGGTTAGGTTTGGGATTAGGGTTAAGGTTAGGGTTGTGATTAGGGGTGTATTGGGATTAGAGTTAGGTTTGGGATTAGGGTTAAGGTTAGGATTGTGATTAGGGGTGTATTGGGATTAGGGTTAGGTTTGAGGTTAGGGTTGAGATTAGGATTAGGGGTGTGTTGGATTTAGGTTTTTGATAAGGGTATGGCTAGGGTTGACATTAGGGTTGTTTTGGGGTAAGGGTTGTGATTATCGTTAGGGTTAGTGATTAGGATTATGGATCGGGTTGGGATTAGGGTTAAGGGTGTGTTGGGGTTAGGGCTGGAGCTAGAATTGGGGGGTTTCCACTGTTTAGGTACATCAGGGGGTCTCCAAACACGACAGCCAATTTTGCGCTCAAAAAGTCAAATGGTGCTCCCTCCCTTCTGAGCTCTGCCGTGCGCCCAAACAGTGGGTTACCCCCACATATGGGGCATCAACGTACTCGGGATAAATTGGACAACTTTTGAGGTCCAATTTCTCCTGTTACCCTTGCGAAAATAAAAACTTGGGGGCTACAAAATCTTTTTTGTGGAAAAAAAATATTTTTTATTTTCACGACCCTGCATTCTAAACTTCTGTGAAGCACTTGGGCATTCAAAGTTCTCACCACACATCTAGATAAGTTCCATGGGGGGTCTAGTTTCCAAAATGGGGTCACTTGTGGGGGGTTACTACTGTTTAGGTACATCAGGGGCTCTGCAATCGCAACATAACGCCCACAGACCAGTCTGCATTCCAAAACGGCACTCCTTCCCTTCCGAGCTCTGCCGTGCGCCCAAACAGTGGTTTACCCCCACATATGGCACATCAGTGTACTCGGGATAAATTGGACAACAACTATTGTGGTCCAATTTCTCCTGTTACCCTTGTGAAAATAAAAACTTGGGGGCTAAAAAATCTTTGTGGAAAAAAAATATTTTTTATTTTCACGACCCTGCATTCTATACTTCTGTGAAGCACTTGGGCATTCAAAGTTCTCACCACACATCTAGATAAGTTCCATGGGGGGTCTAGTTTCCAAAATGGGGTCACTTGTGGGGGGTTTCCACTGTTTAGGCACATCAGGGGCTCTCCAAACGCGACATGGCGTCCGATCTCAATTCCAGACAATTCTACATTGAAAAAGTAAAACGGCACTCCTCCTCTTCCAAGCTCTGCGGTGCGCCCAAACAGTGGTTTACCCCCACATATTGGGTATCGACGTATTCAGGAGAAATTGCACTACAACTTTTGTGGTCTATTTTCTCCTGTTACCCTTGTGAAAATAAAAATTTGGGGGCAAAAAGATCATTTTTGTAGAAAAAATGCGATTTTTTTATTTTCACGGCTCAATGTTATAAACTTCTGTTAAGCACATGGGGTTTCAAAGTGCTCACAAAATATCTAGATAAGTTCCTTAAGGGGTCTAGTTTCCAAAATGATGTCACTTGTGGGGGGTTTCCACTGTTTAGGCACATCAGGGGCTCTCCAAACGCGACATGGCGTCCAATCTCAAATCCTGCCAATTCTACATAGAAAAAGTCAAACGGCGCTCCTTCTCTTCCAAGCTCTGCCGTGCACCCAAACAGTGGTTTAGCCCCACATATGGGGTATTGGCATATTCAGGAGAAATCGCACAACAACTTTTGTGGTCTAATTTCTCCTGTTACCCTTGTGAAAATAAGAGTTTGTGGGCGAAAAGATAATTTTTGTGTAAACAAATGCGATTTTTTATTTTCATGGCTCTACGTTATAAACTTCTGTGAAGCATATGGGGGTTCAAAGTGCTCACCACACATCTAGATAAGTTCCTTAAGGGGTCTAGTTCACAAAATGGTGTCACTTGTGGGGGGTTTCCACTGTTTAGGCACATCAGGGGCTCTCTAAACGTGACATGGCGTCCAATCTCAATTCCAGCCAATTCTGTATTGAAAAAGCCAAACGGCGCTCCTTCACTTCCAAGTTCTGCGGTGCACCCAAACAGTGGTTTACCCCCACATATGGGGTATTGGCGTATTCAGGAGAAATTGCGTAACAAAATTTATGGTTACATTTCTGTTTTTACACTTGTGAAAATAAAAAAAATGGTTCTGAATTAAAATGTTTGCAAAAAAAAGTTAAATGTTCATTTTTTCCTTCCACATTGTTTCAGTTCCTGTGAAGCACGTAAAGGGTTAATAAACTTCTTGAATGTGGTTTTGAGAACCTTGAGGGGTGTAGTTTTTAGAATGGTGTCACACTTTAACCCTTATAACTCCCTAACAAAAAAAAATTTTGTTTCCAAAATTGTGCTGATTTAAAGTAGACATGTGGGAAATGTTATTTATTAACTATTTTTCGTGACATATCTCTCTGATTTCAGGGCATAAAAATACAAAGTTTGAAAATTGCAAAATTTCCGTTTTTTTCATAAATAATCGCAAGTAATATCGAAGAAATGTTACCACTAACATGAAATACAATATGTGACGAAAAAACAATCTCAGAATCAGCGGGATCCGTTGAAGCGTTCCAGAGTTATAACCTCATAAAGTGACAGTGGTCAGAATTGTAAAAATTGGCTCGGTCATTAAGTACCAAATTGGCTCTGTCACTAAGGGGTTAATTTATCACAATACATCTTAACTAAACCTCAATTAGATGTACTCTCTTTGGGTCTCTCTTTTTCGCCTTCAGAGGGCTCTGATAGCTTTACCCTGATTAAAGACTTGGAATTGTTTACCAGAAAATTAATCCTGAAAAAGTATTTTGCTACCAAACGTGACCCTTCTTTGTCTCCGATTGACCTACAGGTTTTGACTGACCTGGAAGGTCTGGAGGCTGAGAATGTTCGGAATGACTCTTCCTCGGTACCCATATTTTTATACCGGCGCTCGCAATTTTTTCCCCCCTTGTCTGCCTGTCCTTCAGTGGAGATTTTTGTTTAAATTAGTCCAGGAGGAGCTGAATAATCTGAACCCAGGTATTGACCATGATAAAGCAGAAACTTAAGAGTCTCTTGGATAAAGGGGTAGAATGCTCAGCGATTAATGACAAAATGAGAGAGGCCCTCTTTCCTGATTTTCCTATTGTTCCCACGTTCTATCTGCTGCCTAAGGTTCACAAGGACCCCTCATGCCCCCCCTGGCAGGCCTATTGTCTCGGGCATGGGGGGTCTTTGTGAACCTTCGTGCCAATTCATTGATTTTTATTTACAGAAGTGTGTGGAGATCCTATCAACCTTCATACAGGACACGACCGATGTCCTGAGAAGGACTGACGATCTCGCGCTCGAGGAAGACATGTGGCTTGTCACTTGCAACGTGGAGTCCTTGTATACGTCGATTGGCTACAGCCACGGGATGCGGGCTGCCAAGTTTTTCTTGGATATGACTAATTTAGGACCAGAGCTCATTAATTTTATTCTAGAGCTATTACATTTCATACTAACTCACAATTTCTTTGTGTTCAAGGACCGCCCCTTCCTACAGCTCCAGGGCATGGCAATGGGGGCGTCTTGTGCGCCCTCATATGCTAATTTGTTCCTGGGGCTGTGGGAGAGGGATACGGTTCTTGACACACCTGGTCACAGTTCGGTCATCTCGTGGCTGCGGTATATCGACGACATTTTCTTTATCTGGCAGGGCTCCACGTCGCATTTGGACACATTTTTAAGCCACCTTAATCTCAACCCCTTTAACATCAAACTAACTTGGACATACAGCCAAAATTCGGTGAATTTTTTGGACCTGACTATTTCAAAAACTGCTGACGGGTCTATCATCACTGACGTCTTCCGCAAGAGCACGTCCACCAACGCGCTCCTCCACTTCTCTTCATCACACCCACCTAAATTGAAAAGTTCCATACCAGTGGGTCAATTCTTACGGATGCGTTGCATCTGTTCCGATGATGGCGCATTTCACAAACAGGCGGCGGATCTTACGCAGCGTTTTAAAATGAGAAGCTATAAATACGTAGACATTATTTCCGCGCCTCACATTCTGACAGACCTTCTCTGCTGACTGGTCGGCCTAAGAAACCCCTAAAAACACCGACTCAGCACCACGGTTTATCACAAAATTTTATTGAAACTGGTCGGTTATTAATGATATCTTTTTGGAAAACATTGGCCGATACTGCCAGATAACTCCCCACCCACTCATCACTTGGCGTAGATCTCGCACACTAGGAGATGTGTTGTGTGATAGTCACTACGTACCCCCGAAGGGTAACCCCTTCGGCACTCGCCAGAAGGGTCCCCCTTGGGGCTGTTTTTCTTGCGGGAATTGTTTAGCCTGCAGATATATCTGCAGGACGAAGGAATTCTCGAATTCTGCTGGGGGCAAAAGTTATAGGATAGTACATCACATTACCTGTAACATGGAGGCCATCGTCTACTATGCTCAATGTCCCTGTAACCGGATTTATATTGGCATGACCACAAGACCGTTCAAAGTCCGTGTTCAGGAGCACATCAGAGACATTAACAATTCGGTAAAGTGTCTTGAGCCTGCCCTGTTAAAATCCATTCCTAGACACTTCCTTGAGGCCCATAATAGCAGTCCAAAAGGCCTTATTTTCCGTGGGATTGATCATGTCTACACAGGGATTAGGGGTGGTAATATCAAACAGAGACTCCTCCAAAAAGAGACACGTTGGATGGTCACGTTGAATACGCTCTCACCATTTGGCCTCAATGGCCATCAGCTTCAAGCCTTTTCTGTAAATTTGAGCTTTCTTTCTTTTAATATTGCTTTAGGTCTGGGGTTATTTTATTTTCATTTTTTCACTTTTGTATTGCATTATTGTTTGTTTATGTTTTGTTTTGATATTAATGTGTTTTGCTATCTTATTTTGATTTAGATATCACCTAATTCTTTTTTCATCCTGCTCATTATTGGGAGGTATTTATGGAGGAGGCCTTCACGCTTAATCCTTTCCGGATTCTCGTTCCGTTCCTACCTATGGGGATCAACAAATTGAGATTATTAAAGGAGCACATATATCCATCTTTGCCGCAATAATTTGGACTCCGTTGTGATAGATCATAACTGATATCACAACGGTAGTAATTTTCAGCAACAAATATGCATATATGCCTGCTGTTCTTGTATACATGGTTTTTATCATGTTATGTTTTGCTGTTCTCCGTTTACAGATAGATAGCCGCAGTATTTATCTTTAGTGGTAGCAGTCTGATTTATACATTGTGTGTATCTTTATTAAATTTTCATTCCTGTTGTATTTTTGCTGTAGCTTGTACGCGGGTCTCTGCATTTGTGGGCTTATGTCCAGATTAAGACTTAATTTAGACCCTGAATTTGGACACTTCCCTTTGATATGAGCCGTATTATTTATGGTTCTATTATTAATCTAATCTTCTATATTTTATGTCCGTTATAACTATTTAAGTCATCTTTTATATGACCGTTGCCCCATGCAGAGACCCTTATGCGCAGTCCATATTTGCTGTTACGTGTTAGATATTTTGTCTTCTTTTTTCTTATTGTGACGCTCTATGCATGTGTTAATTAATTATTTCTGCAGCGTCGTTGTTAATTGGTTACACTATTTTATGGGTAGGCGTGACTTCTGACCTGCTCCCGCCCACATACTGTCATATGCGGATGACTTTATCTGCCGTGCGGGATTTCACAATGCGGAGCTAGCAGCAGATCATATCACCACTATATTCCAACCTCTTCATTACCGTGCACTCATCTGGCGTTGATTTCCTCCTCTCGGCCGCTACTGGTCTGAGCGCACCTCAGGCATGCGCTGTGGTTCCTCTGATGGCGTTGTGGGCTGGCCACATCGCCATGGGGATGGGTAGAGATGATGTCTGTCCTCCCGCCCATGTCCTGTGACGCGCGGCTTGCCCAGCTGTCTGCGGGCAACTACATCATCCTGGGCTGTGCGCCGATTGGTCCATTAGCCTCCCTATTTTCCTACATATAAACCCAGGCCTTTCTTTTAACGGCCACGCCTCCTGACGAAGCCATTCAGGTGAAACGCGCGTTGAGGCTCCCCTCTCTGCCTGCAGTACCCTGTTACTCACCGCAAACATGTCTCAAGGTAACGTCACACTAGTTTTTGCTCACATACTGCATTTGTAACCACGCTGCCTCGACTCTGTCATATATCCCGTGCTACTCATTATACATTTAGGGGATTATTACAGTGGTGTATCCATCTTTTTGTGCACATTTGGGAGTACTACTCCAGTGCATTATTTAGCACTCAACGGTCTACAGTCAGAGTAGGGTGCTCAAATTTCCCTCATGTTATCATTAGCATTGTGTTTTGTCATCTTTTACATGCTATCTTTTAGCTGCTTCTCTTTGTAACCTGTTTTGTCTATGTATTGTTATATTCTACAGCATTTTTTGTATATTTGATACTTTAATAAAATTATGTTTATATATATATTTCTTTTGTACCTCTATCTTGCATGCACAGACCCCTGGTTTATGACCTTCCCTATTACGATCCTTTTGGATCTAGGGATTATCTGAGTGTCTAGTGCGATTTTCTAGGTTTATATGTATAATATCTCTGTTCCAGAGAGGCAAACCATGAAGGACTATATCGCAGAAAGTTTGGCAAAAGTTTGGCAAAGAGTCATATCAGTCCACCCTCATCCCCCATTGCTGCAGGGTTTTTCTTTGTAAAGAAAAAAGATGGGGGGTCACGCCCATGTCCAGATTTTCACGAATGCAATCTGATCACGGTCTGGGATCCATATCTTTCTCATCCCGGACCTCTTTAATTAGATTGTAGCAGCAAAATAGTTTTCAAAACTGGACCTCAGGGGATTGTATAATCTAATCGCATTAAAGAGGGGGATGAGTGAAAACAGCATTCATTATGCCTGAGGGACACTATGAGAACCCAGTGTTGCCATTTGGGTTGACAAATGTGCCTGCCGTCTTTCAGCACTTTGTAAATGACATCTTTAGTCACCTGGTAGGCAGATTTGTGGTAATCTATCTTGATGATATATTAATTTATTGACATGACTTTGAGTCACATCAGATATATGTCAGGCAGGTCTTACAAATACTCAGAGACAATAAATTATATGTCAGACCGGAGAACTGTATGTTCTTCAGGAGATCCCTTACTTAGGATATGTGTTATCATCCACTGGTTTTTGCATGGATCCGGAAAAAGTCTGGGCATAACCCCTCATCTTTTTTTGCTGTATTGGATTGGGATCGCCCAGATTATTTTAAGGAGGTATAAAGGTTTTTAGGTTTCACCAACTACTACAGTAAGTTCATCAAAAACTTTTCAGTAGTAGCCAAACCTCTAACGGATATGACTGGGAAAGGGATGGACATTTCCAAGTGGTCCAGTCCAGCCAGGGAGGCATTCAATACCATGAAGAGGTGTTTTTCATCTGCGCCAATCCTCATACAGTCTGACGTCTCTCAGCCTTTGATCATTGAGGTTGACGCGTCTGAGCTGGGAGCGGGGGCTGTATTGTCGTAGGGCACGTCTATTAGTAAATGGTGCCCATGTGCATATTTTTTTTTTTATAAAAAACTGTCGTCTGCAGAGAAAAATTATGACACTGATAACAGGAAACTCTTGGCAATCAAGTAGGCTTTTGAAGAGTGGCGTCATTTTTTGGGGGGAGCAGTTCATCCAGCTATGGTGATCACGGATCATAATCTTGTATATTTGGAATCTGCAAAACATCTAACGCCTCGACATGCAAGATGGGCATTGTTCTTCACCGGGTTTAACTTTTTTGTCACATATAGGCCGGGGAACAAAAACATTAAGGCAGATGCCTTATCTCGTTGTTTTCCTGGGGGAGGAAATAATTGTGAATTGGTATCTATTCTATAAAAAGGGGTGGTTATAGTGTCTATATGCTCCGATCTTGAAAAAGAGTTTGTTGACACTCAGGGGGACGCCCCTGCTGCCTTTCCATTTGGTAAACTATTTGCTATTTGTTCCTGTCAATTTTTGTCTAAGAATCCTTAGTGAACATCACTATTCGGTCTTGGCCGGACATGCTGGTAATAAAGCCACCACTGATCTTCTTGCTCTGCGTTTTTGGTGGCCTGGGGTTCATCAGGATGTACGGGAGTATGTAGCCTCCTGCAGTGTCTGTGCACGTTCTAAGACCTCTCATTCTAAGATCTCTGTCACTTCCAAAATTTCTCAGATGACTCCGCGATTGTAGCAGGCATTGTGGGGGACTGGGGGTGGAGGAATATAGAAGGGTGGTTTCTGACTTTGTGGATTGATGCCAGACTAACTGTCTAGAACTAAATGTGAAGAAAATCAAGGAGGTGGTGGTGAGGTATAGAAGGAAAAAGGATGATTACTTACCCATCACTATTGCTGGCCAGAAGGTGGAAGTGGTTGAGAGCTACACATATTTGGGGGTTCACCTTGATGGCAAACTTGATTGGAGGGATCATACGGAGAAGGTTTACAAGAAGGGAATGAGCAGACTGTATTTTCTACGGAAGCTCAGGTCGTTCAATGTGTGCAGTAAAATGCTCTAAATGTTTTACCAGTCCGTTGTGGCAAGCGCCATCTTTTTTGCTATCATTTGCTGGGGCAGTAGTGTGCGAGTAGCTGATGCTAATAAGCTCAAACTTATCAAGAAGGAAAACGCGGCTGTTGGCCTCCATCTTGACTCTTTTGAGGAGGTATTGGAGGATAGGATTCAGATGAAGTGAGGGCTATAATGAACAATAATACACACCCACTATACAAGCTGTTCTTGAAGCAGAAGAGCACATTCAGCAATCGTATAATCCTACTTAGGTGCAAGAAGGAGAAATTCAGGAAATCGTTTTTGCCTACTGCTATGGGGATATATAACAATTTCCTAAGGGTGAAAGACGACAATGACCTATGTCTGGTGCACTAAAGGCAATGATCAGAGATTTATGTACCTACATTCACCCAAATTTGTTTGTTATGTAATGTGGTTAGTCATGTGCAAGATCTGTGTGTAGTAATTATTTTATGTAATGCTATTTGTAATGTTATAATGTTTGAAATGCTGTTTGTAACGCTGCTGCAATACCATAATTTCCCTCGGGATCAATAAAGTGTATTGTATTATATCGTATGCTTATCCATCAGGGGCTCTCCAAGTCCTTGGCATAAAAATCTCTTCAGGGAAATTGTAAAATTACATGGTATCCTGACCGATATTGTTTCTGACAGTTTATTTCCAAGTTTTTGAGGGCATTTTGCACCAGTCTGTGGATCCAACTGTCATTCTCTTCTGCATTTCACCCACAGTGTAATGGGCAGACTGAAGGGGTTAACCAGAATCTGGAGACTTATCTTAGGTGTTTTGTGTCTGAGAATCAGGAGGATTGGGTTACCTACTTACTGTTAGCCGAACTCGCATTAAATAATCGTTGTCATGAGTCTACTGGTAAGTCCTCATTTTTCGGAGTGTATGGGTTTCATCCTCAGTTTAGCTCATTTAATAAGAATCATTCTTCTGGAATACCTGAAGAAGAACGGTTTTCATCATCTATTACGTCCGTGTGGCAGGGGGTTACTAATAATTTGAGGAAGATGGGGTCCAAATATAAGAGTGTGGCTGATTGGAGACGTTTGGTGGGTCCGGATCTGTGTGTTGGTGACTTGGTGTGGTTATCATCTAGGAACATTAAGTTGAAGGATCCATTTTGCAAACTGGGTCCCAGGTTTATCGGTCCTTATAGGATCGTAGCCATCGTCAATCCCATAGCATTCCATCTTGCTTTGACAAAAAATAGCAAAAAATCTGTATGTAGATGGACTACACAGATATACCCACTAGAACAATGAATACTAAATACAGCGCAAGTGGAAATAAAACATAACTTTTACTAGAACAATATAAAAGTACAAATGAAAAAGTCACCCAAAAGTGATATAGAAGCACATGGGGTAAGGTCTCAACAAAGAGACACAGCAAAAAAAACCCTAAAAGGATTCAAAAGACACCGCCTGCAAAGGCGCTTGCGGATGAAAAGCAGACCAATATATGATTCACGCACTAGCTACCAGAAACAAATACATATGAATCATGAGGCAGTAATACATATAGTTGGTTGCATGTAAATAGACAAATATCGCAAAATGGCAAAAAACATGGCACCTATACCACGGTGTCATTAATAAGAGTCAGGGTAAAGAAAATGGAACATTCTCACCAACTCCAGGATAAATAGGCAGGAGACCCGGAAAACCTCTTGTTCAGGCAATGGTCCGGAATATGATGAAGGGAACTGACAATGCCCTGTCATTCCCTATGGGGCTAACAGTAGTCTATCCCCAAGACTCCTGCCCTTACAAGGGCAGTCCACAGCTACCCCTGCACAAACATGCCCTGCACTCTCCCTGTGGTCAGTCCCGACGCGTTGAGTTGGTGAGAATGTTCCATTTTCTTTACCCTGACTCTTATTAATGACACCGTGGTATAGGTGCCATGTTTTTTGCCATTTTGCGATATTTGTCTATTTACATGCAACCAACTATATGTATTACTGCCTCATGATTCATATGTATTTGTTTCTGGTAGCTAGTGCGTGAATCATATATTGGTCTGCTTTTCATCCGCAAGCGCCTTTGCAGGTGATGTCTTTTGAATCCTTTTAGGGTTTTTTTTGCTGTGTCTCTTTGTTGAGACCTTACCCCATGTGCTTTTATATCACTTTTGGGTGACTTTTTCATTTGTACTTTTATATTGTTCTAGTAAAAGTTATGTTTTATTTCCACTTGCGCTGTATTTAGCATCTTGCTTTGACACCTACCTTTAGGATCCATAATGTATTTCATCGATCTCTTCTCAAAAAATATGTTGCTTCTTCAGTACCATCACCAACATCTCCCGTCATTGTGGATGGAGACCTAGAAATTCACATAGCAAAAATCATGGATTCTCATTTAATTCATCGGTCATTTCAGCATATGGTACATTGGAGGGGATACGGTCCTGAGGAGAGGATGTGGTTACCAGCACGTGGCACACCCTGATAAACCTGGTCCTGAAGTTCCTCGCAGAAGGGTGGGTACTGTCTCATTGTTACTGCAACAGAGAGGAGCCAGAAGACTGCTGTGTCTGTCTGTTCCTGCTCCTGCACTGAAAAGAAGCACTTCACGTTCTTTTTAAACAGTGTAAATTTCTTTTGGCAGTACAGGGGTTAATCGGCCATGTTGGGAGCTCTGGGTTCTGAGCTTTCAGCTGAGCATGGTCAGCCACTCCTATTCCCTGTATAATCTGGGTCTTGACTGAAACACATAATCAGAGCTAGCTTATACTGCATGGCTAGGAGGAGAGTTGTTTGATGATTATACGGGAAGGAGTTTGGTGGATTTATCTGTGAATGTTGCTTGGGTTTGTAAGTGTGATAATTCTCTTTCCATCTCTAACTTTGGTTTTCCCCATCCTCCACTTCCCGGTGCGTTCCTCTGTTATATGTGAGTAAATATTTGAATGCATGGTATTTTCAGTTACCCTTGTTCATGTTGCCTTGTTCGTCTGATTGGTGGACTGCGGTGCACGGCATCTCCCCTCTTCCCTGGATGGGGAATGGAACAGATGGAGGGCGGATTCAGGAGATAAGGCAAGGTTGGTGGCCCTGGCATCTTGATCTTCAGAATTATCCCAGGAAATAGGGTGATCTAGGTTGCCCCCTTGTGTCAGGGACAGGGAAGGAGCCCCTGATCCCGGGTCACCTGACAGCTGTGTCGTCACACATTCCTCACCATAGGTTTTGTTTAGTATTGCAACTTGGTAAAAATTAAGTGAATGACAATGGCTTGCAATACCACACAAAACCTATTTTCATGGGTGGCACTATTTATGATAGTAAGCAGCCGTGTGTTTCTAATCATGAACAATCCCCATAGCTGTTATGATGCGGTGGTCTAGGAGCAACATGGAACGAGCTCTGAGGGAAGTGGTAACTGTACTGACCGCAGACCCTAAGCTCAACACAACACTAGAAGCAGCCGTGGAATGCTCCTAACTCTCCCTAGGCATCTCGTCACAGCCTAAGAGCTAACTACCCCTGAAAACAGAAGCAGGAAAACTATCTTGCCTCAGAGAAAATCCCCAAAGGATAGATTAGCCCCCCACAAATAATGACTGTGAGTGGAGAGGAAAAAGACATACACAGAATGAAACAGGATGAGCACAGGAGGCCAGTCTAGCTTGATAGATAGGACAGGATGGAACACTGTGCGGTCAGTATAAAACACTACAAAAATTCACGCAGAGTAAACAAAAAAATCTCCACACCTGACTAAAGGTGTGGAGGGTCATTCTGCTTCCCAGAGCTTCCAGCAAGACAGAAAAATACTTCAAACTGATAATGCTGGACAAACAAAGAAAGCACAGAATGGATAAGTCCACAAACTATGGACAGAAAAAGTAAGCAAAAACTTAGCTTAGCAGAACTGGTCAGGAAAACAGGGAACTCCAAAGAGATGTGAATCCAACCAGGAACCATTTACAAGTGGCACTAGCTGAAGGAACAGCCAGGCTTAAATAGGCGAGAGAGGAGATGATAAGTGAAGGCAGCTGACAACAGCTAACTCCAAGGAGCAGCCATACCACTTGAAACCACAAGAGGGAGCACAAGAGTGCTCACAAAAGTGCCACTTACAACCACCGGAGGGAGCCCAGGAGCAGAATTCATAACAGTACCCCCCCGCTTGAGGAGGGGTCACCGAACCCTCACGAGAGCCCCCAGGCCGATCAGGACGAGCCAAATGAAAAGCACGAACCAAATCGGCGGCATGGACATCGGAGGCAACAACCGAAGAATTATCCTCCTGGCCATACCCCTTCCACTTGACAAGATACTGAAGCCTCCGCCTCGAAAAACGAGAATCCAAAATCTTCTCAACCTCATATTCCAACTCCCCCTAAACCAACACCGGGGCAGGAGGGTCAACCGAGGGAACAACGGGCACCACATATCTCCGTAACAAAGATCTATGGAAAACATTATGAATGGCAAAAGAGGCTGGAAGAGCCAAACGAAAAGACACCGGATTAATAATTTCAGAAATCTTATAAGGACCAATAAACCGAGGCTTAAACTTAGGGGAGGAAACCTTCATAGGAACATGACAAGAAGACAACCAAACCAAATCCCCCACACGAAGCCGGGGACCAACACACCGACGGCGGTTAGCAAAACGTTGAGCCCTTTCCTGAGACAACGTCAAATTGTCCACCACATGAGTCCAAATCTGCTGCAGCCTGTCCACCACAGAATCAACACCAGGAGAATCAGAAGGCTCAACCTGCCCAGAAGAAAAACGAGGATGAAAACCAGAATTACAAAAGAAAGGTGAAACCAAAGTAGCCGAACTAGCCCGATTATTAAGGGCAAACTCCGCCAACGGCAAGAAAGCCACCCAGTCATCCTGATCAGCAGACACAAAGCATCTCAAATAGGTCTCCAAGGTCTGATTAGTTTGCTCAGTTTGGCCATTAGTCTGAGGATGAAACGCCGAAGAAAAAGACAAATCAATGCCCATCCTAGCACAAAAGGCCCACCAAAATCTAGAGACAAACTGAGAACCTCTGTCAGAGACAATATTCTCTGGAATGCCATGCAAACGAACCACATGCTGAAAAAATAATGGAACCAGATCCGAGGAGGAAAGCAACTTAGGCAAAGGTACCAGATGGACCATTTTAGAGAACCGGTCACAAACAACCCAGATAACAGACATCTTCTGGGAAACAGGAAGATCCGAAATAAAATCCATGGAAATATGCATCCAGGGCCTCTCAGGGACCGGCAAAGGCAAAAGCAACCCACTAGCGCGGGAACAGCAAGGCTTGGCCCGGGCGCAAGTCCCACAGGACTGCACAAAAGCACGCACATAGCGCGACAAGGAAGGCCACCAAAAGGACCTAGCAACCAAATCTCTGGTACCAAAAATCCCAGGATGACCAGCCAACACTGAACAATGAACCTCAGAAATAACCTTACTTGTCCATCTATCAGGAACGAACAGCTTCCCCACTGGACAGCGGTCAGGCCTATCAGCCTGAAATTCCTGAAGCACCCGCCGCAAATCAGGGGAGATAGCAGAAAGAATCACCCCCTCCTTAAGAATGCCAACCGGCTCAAGGACTCCAGGAGAATCAGGCGAAAAACTCCTAGAGAGGGCATCAGCCTTAACATTCTTAGATCCCGGAAGATACGAGACCACAAAATCAAAACGGGAGAAAAACAGGGACCATCGAGCCTGTCTAGGATTCAGCCGCTTGGCCGACTCGAGGTAAATCAGATTCTTATGATCGGTCAGGACCACAACGCGGTGTTTAGCACCCTCAAGCCAGTGTCGCCACTCCTCAAACGCTCACTTCATAGCCAACAACTCCCGATTGCTGACATCATAATTGCGTTCCGCAGGCGAAAACTTTCTGGAAAAAAAGCACACGGTTTCATCAAAGAACCATCAGATTCCCTCTGAGACAAAACAGCCCCTCCCCCAATCTCAGAAGCGTTGACCTCAACCTGAAAAGGAAGAGAAACATCCGGCTGACGCAACACAGGGGCAGAAGTAAATCGGCGTTTAAGCTCCTGAAAGGCCTCAACAGCCTCTGAGGACCAATTCGTTACATCAGCGCCTTTCTTCGTCAAATCAGTAAGGGGCTTAACCACACTGGAAAAATTGGCAATGAAACGGCGATAGAAATTAGCAAAGCCCAAAAATTTTTGAAGGCCCTTCACAGATGTGGGTTTGATCCAGTCATGAATAGCTTGGACCTTAACAGGATCCATTTCTATAGACGAGGTAGAAAAAATAAAACCCAAAAAAGAGACCTTCTGAACTCCGAATAGGCACTTAGACCCCTTCACAAATAAAGCATTATCACAAAGGATCTGGAACACCATCCTGACCTGCTTCACATGAGACTCCCAATCATCGGAAAAAATCAAAATATCATCCAAATATACGACCATGAATTTATCAAGATAATTGCGGAGAATATCATGCATGAAAGACTGGAACACAGATGGAGCATTAGAAAGCCCAAATGGCATCACAAGATATTCAAAATGGCCTTCAGGCGTATTAAATGCAGTTTTCCATTCGTCACCCTGTTTAATATGAACAAGATTATATGCCCCTCGGAGGTCAATCTTAGTAAACCACCTAGCCCCCTTAATCTGAGCAAACAAATCCGTAAGCAAGGGCAAGGGGTATTGGAATTTGACCGTGATTTTATTAAGAAGACGATAATCAATACAGGGTCTCAAGGAGCCATCCTTCTTAGCAACAAAAAAGAAACCCGCTCCCAAAGGTGACGAAGAGGGCCGAATATGCCCCTTCTCCAAAGACTCCTAAACATAACTCCGCATGGCGGCATGCTCCGGCACAGATTGCAACCAGGAATCAAGTTAATAGCACAATCACAGTCCCTGTGCGGAGGAAGGGAACTGGACTTGGGCTCATCAAATACATCCAGGAAATCTGACAAAAACTCAGGAACCTCAGGAGAGGGGGAAGAGGAAATTGACATCAAAGGAACGTCACTATGTACCCCTTGACAACCCCAACTAGTCACCGACATAGTTTTCCAGTCCAGCACCGGATTATGTTCCTGTAACCATGGGAAACCTAGTACAACAACATCATGCAGGTTATGCAACACCAGAAAACGGCAATCTTCCTGATGTGCAGGAGCCATGTACATAGCCATCTGTGTCCAGTACTGAGGTTTATTCTTGGACAGGGGTGTAGCATCAATACCCCTCAAAGGAATAGGGCTTTGCAAGGGCTGTAAGGAAAAACCACAGCGCCTGGCGAATTCTAAGTCCATTAAGTTCAGGGCAGCGCCTGAATCCACAAATGCCATGACAGAAAAGGACGACAATGAGCAAATCAGGGTTACAGATAAGAGAAATTTAGGCTGTATGGTACTAATGGTAACAGACCTAGCGACTCTCTTAGTACGCTTAGGGCAATCAGAGATAACATGAGCAGAATCACCACAGTAGAAACACAGCCTATTCTGATGTCTGAATTCCTGCCGTTCTATTCTAGTCAAAATCCTATCACATTGCATAGGTTCAGGACTTTGCTCAGAGGATACTGCCATATGGTGCACAGCTTTGCGCTCGCGCAGACGCCGATCGATCTGAATGGCTAGAGACATAGATTCGCTCAAACCGGCAGGCGTAGGAAAGCCCACCATAACATCTTTGAGGGCTTCAGAAAGACCCTTTCTGAAAATAGCAGCCAGAGCCTCTTCATTCCATTTAGTGAGCACAGACCATTTTCTAAATTTCTGGCAGTATAACTCTGCCTCTTCCTGACCTTGACACAGGGCTAACAGGGTTTTTTCTGCATGATCCACAGAATTAGGTTCGTCGTACAATAATCCGAGCGCTTGAAAAAATGCATCAACATTCAATAATGCCGGATCCCCTGCTTCAAGAGAGAAAGCCCAGTCTTGAGGATCACCCCGCAGCAAGGATATGATGATTTTCACCTGTTGAATGGGATCACCAGAAGAACGGGGTTTCAAAGCAAAAAACAATCTGCAGTTATTTTTAAAGTTCAAAAACTTGGATCTGTCCCCAAAAAACAAATCAGGAGTAGGAATTCTAGGCTCTAAAGCTGGAGTCTGGACAACATAATCCTGGATGCTCTGTACTCTTGCAGCAAGTTGATCCACACGAGAAAACAAACCTTGAACATCCATGCCAAAACATATATCCTGAACCACCCAGATATCAAGAGGAAAAAAAAAAAAGACAAACTAGAACAGAGAAAAAAAAATGGTTCAGAACTTTCTTTTCCTTCATTTGAGATGCAATTAATGCATTTTTGGCCACTTGTACTGTTATGATGCGGTGGTCTAGGAGCAACATGGAACGAGCTCTGAGGGAAGTGGTAACTGTACTGACCGCAGACCCTAAGCTCAACACAACACTAGAAGCAGCCGTGGAATGCTCCTAACTCTCCCTAGGCATCTCGTCACAGCCTAAGAGCTAACTACCCCTGAAGACAGTAGCAGGAAAACTATCTTGCCTCAGAGAAAATCCCCAAAGGATAGATTAGCCCCCCACAAATAATGACTGTGAGTGGAGAGGAAAAAGACATACACAGAATGAAACAGGATGAGCACAGGAGGCCAGTCTAGCTTGATAGATAGGACAGGATGGAATACTGTGCGGTCAGTATAAAACACTACAAAAATCCACGCAGAGTAAACAAAAAAATCTCCACACCTGACTAAAGGTGTGGAGGGTCACTCTGCTTCCCAGAGCTTCCAGCAAGACAGAAAAATACTTCAAACTGATAATGCTGGACAAACAAAGAAAGCACAGAATGGATAAGTCCACAAACTATGGACAGAAAAAGTAAGCAAAAACTTAGCTTAGCAGAACTGGTCAGGAAAACAGGGAACTCCAAAGAGATGTGAATCCAACCAGGAACCATTTACAAGTGGCACTAGCTGAAGGAACAGCCAGGCTTAAATAGGCGAGAGAGGAGATGATAAGTGAAGGCAGCTGACAACAGCTAACTCCAAGGAGCAGCCATACCACTTGAAACCACAAGAGGGAGCCCAAGAGCAGAACTCACAAAAGTGCCACTTACAACCACCTGAGGGAGCCCAGGAGCAGAATTCACAACACATAGCATTTCTAGGGCAGCTTCAAAAGAGATTATTTAGACATCCATGCAAATGGATCCGAGCACAGACCGCTAAGAATTGATCAATTGTTTGCTAAATGTCTCATTTTGATATACAGTCAGAAATTAATATGTGCATGTGCACTTTTAGTATTGCGTTCTGACCACAAGCAGCGCTGGCTTCTCCGCTTTTGTTCTTATATTGGTTTGTGGCTGACCACCACTGTTGCCGTGCGCGCTTGGTCATTTACGCCATTCTTTCTGTTTTCATTGTGATTGATCTAGGCTGCTGTACACACATACAGCAGCCCTACCCTGCCTCAGGCTCTTTTTTAATTAGTGCACCTGTGCCTGGGCCTGTCTGTCTCTTTATCCATGGTGCTGGTCAGGCTGTGTGGAGGTCAGATCTGAAATGTCCATGTTTGGACCTGGTCAACCGTTATTTGCGCATACCCTTTCTGGCGCCATGGGGGTGATTCAGAAATGTTACAGGTACGGTTTGCATTCAATATTGTCCCGCTTTTAACACATTTTGAGGCTGTAATGGCACAGCGAATATAAAAATCGTAGAATAGGACAGCCCCAAGAGAATGCCGTGAAGTGGCGGGGTGGCTCAAAGAATTGATCAATTGTTTGCTAAATGTCTCATTTTGATATACAGTCAGAAATTAATATGTGCATGTGCATTTTTAGTATTGCGTTCTGACCACAAGCAGCGCTGGCTTCTCCCCTTTTGTACAGACCGCAAATGCATGGATTAGCCGCAAGACCCCTGACCCAAACATGACAACTTTATGTCTTTCTATGAGGCTGTCACGCTGGAGACCAGTGGCCTGTCTGTGCTTTACCGTCCGATCTCGGACCTATGTGCACACGTCTGAATGTGCCCTAACACTTAGGACCTTCATCTCTTTGTAGTTAAATCTAGTTTCTAATGACCAAGTCAATTTAATACCTTGTCTTTTTGATGGAATACTGAGATAGTCATCACTAACATCGGTTATCTCCTCTCTCTTTCAGCCAATAGTGAGGGAGGCATCAGAGACACAGGACTCAGCCAGACATTACCACCAGCTTTGCAAATCTCCCGCATCATAGTTAGAAAGGGTATAAAGGTAGCAATAACTACGTGCTGGTGTTTCGGGGAGTTTGAAAAATCCATCAGGTTCTCCTTAAACATTGCACAATGTAAATGGTTCGTTATTCAGATCTTCACTGGGGGGGGGGGGGGGGGGTATTAAGGAAAGGATCTTCAGGATATACAAAAGTAAGATCTTATCTGGATTTCTGATTTTGTGAGGGAAATTTTTCTTTTTTATCAAAAAGGTTTTCCATCAGCTTATCAAACTTCAAGCTCCTAAGAAGCTCAGTATCATAAAGGTTGTTCTCAGATTTTACTTCAACAATTCAGAGCTGGTTCCAAAACTGTTCATAATTTCGCAATAGAAAGTACCATGGATAAGGCAGCAACTTTACCTCTAAGATGGCTGCACCTGACATATAGGCCTCATTCAGACTTCAGTATTTTCCACGTACGCAAAAAATACACTGATGTCATCAGTGTTTTGAACCTGTGTGTCAGCATTGTATGGTCTGTGTATCATCAGTATTCCATGAGTGTTTTTTAATAATAATAATAATAATAATAATAATCATCTTTATATAGGGCTAACATATTCCGCAGCGCTTTACATTTTGCACACATTATCATCACTGTCCCGATGGGGCTCACAATCTAAATTCCCTATCAGTATGTCTTTGGAATGTGGGAGGAAACCGGAGTACCTGGAGGAAACCCACACAAACACGGAGAGAACATACAAACTCTTTGCAGATGTTGTCCTTGGTGGGGTTTGAACCCAGGACTCCAGCGCTGCAAGGCTGCAGTGCTAACCACTGCACCACCGTGGTATATATACATAGGTATAAATAAATTACAATGCTTCCCCTATCCTTTGTAATGTTAAACATGGACAGCACACAGATGGCACATCTAGGGGCGTAATGATTGCGGTTGCAGAGGTCTTTGCGGATGAGGGGCCAACTGGTGCCAGCACAAACTTCAACTGGAAATGTGTCGTCGGACCGTGCACAGCAATACACGCTACTGACTAATCAGAGGTCAGCAGCTTACATCAGTGTGCACCTGACAAGGGGCGCAGGGCAGTGGCATCATGTGCTCCCGTAGCTTGCACGCTGAAGTCAGGTGCCGACTTGAGGAGAGGACACTGAGTTGCGGGAGGATGGGAGGGGAGTGTAAATGTTTAATTTTTTAATGCATTAACCCCTTCACCCCGAAGCCTGTTTTCACCTTCCTGACAAGGCCATTTTTTTCAATTTTGACCATTGTCACTTTATGAGGTAATGCTTTAACAGATCCCACTGATTCTGAGATTGTTTTCTTGTGACATATTGTACTTTATGATAATGGTAGATTTCTTTTATATGACTTGTGTTTATTTGTGAAAAAAATCAGATATTTGGTGAAAATTTATAAAAAATTTAGCACTTTTCAGATATTTAATTTTTATAAACACAATTTTTCCCAAAAGGATATAAAAAAACTATTAAATGAAAAAAACTCAAAATATCAATACCACACAAAAACCCTAGCTGGGTATGAAAAGCCACAAGAAAGGGTCAAGAGTATATTTACCAAAATACAATCATTTTATTAATATTATATTTATGCAAAATTACATCATTCCAGAGTAGCACTACCAAAAGCAGGTTTCATGGGGATTTTGTGAACCGTGGTATAGCCATTCGCCTTATTTACAACTAAATATAACTAATGAAGCAAATAAATGGAATTATGTGCTGTATAGGATGTGAGAGCACACTACATATAAGGGAGTCACGATGGCCACGTTCCTAATTAGTCCCATAAGGGGTCAAAACTCCAGGTGGAGAGCGAACATGGACATGGATTAATCTTATTAGTAAAGTGCCACAGTGCATATTAGTGCATGTTGTTTAACTAAGTATGCATAATTAAGGTGCAAGTGCCAGCGCTATTACTTACATGGTATTCCACAAAAATTGAACCCAGGCCTGCTGCCTCTACACGCATTTCGCCCTAGCACACTATCTGAGCAACATGACTGAAAAAGCGAGGTCGTGGAGGAAGGGGCATTAGGCTTGGTGTTCGAGGTGTATATGGGGTAGATGTTAATGTTTCTGAAAGCACTAGTGAACCACTATCGTGATGTCTTATCCAAAGACAACTGACAACTTCTGTTACTGGATGTTGTAGCTATTAGTGTGCTGCATTGTTCTCTCATAATTGCAGTCTCTGATATCTTTAGTGGGACTTATGTGCCTGGTGTTGCTGCTGGAGATGTTAACACTAATTTGTAGAAATGTGAACAGTCCTGCTTGGGTGTCCATCTGCTGGGTTGGGTTTAGTGGAAGACTTGTTAGGCTACGTTCACACTAGCGTTCTGCTAGTGTGCGTCGCCTTAGCATCGGGCGACGCAGCGGCGACGCACGCGTCATGCGCCCCTATGTTTAACATGGGGGACGCATGCGTTTTTGTGTGTTGCGTTTTGCAACACTTGCGTCTTTTTTGCCGCTAGCGTCGGACCAAGAAAACGCAGCAAGTTGCATTTTTCTTGCGTCCGATTTTCGGCAAAAAACGACGCACGCGTCGCAAAACGCAGCGTTTTTGCGTGCGTTTTGCCGCGTTTTTGTGTGCGTTGTGTGTTGCGTCGCCGACGCAGCGGCGCGCAACGCTAGTCTGAACGTAGCCAAAGTCCTTATTATACTACTAGCTGAAGAGCCTGGTGTTGCCTGGGCATAGTAAATATATGTGATTAGTTATAGCACCTCACTTCTCTTATTTTCCCATCACGGCTCTCATTTTCCCCCTCACATCTCTCATTTTCTCCCTGACACCTCTCATTTTCCCCCTCATGCCTCTCATTTTGCCCCTCACTCCTCTCATTCCCCCCTAACACTTTTCATTTCGACCTCACATCTGTCATTTTCCGATCACTCCACTATTTTCCCTCACTCCTCTCATTTTGCACTCACACCTTTTCATTTTCACCTCACACCCCTCATTTTCACCTCACACCTCTCATTTTCCCCTCAGTATATACATGTTTGTCATCTCCCTTATATATAGTATATACCTGTATGTCATCTCTTCTGTATATACTATATACCTGTATGTCATCTCCTCCTATATATAGTATATACCTGTATGTCATCTCCTGTATATAGTATATACCTGCTGTATGTCATCTTCTCCTCTATATAGTTATTTGTGTCATCTCCTCGTTTATATAGTATATACCTGTATGTCATCTCCTCCTGTATATAGTATATGTGTCATCTCCTCCTGTATATAGTATATGTGTCATCTCCCCTGTATATAGTATATGTGTCATCTCCTCCTGTATATAGAATATGTGTCATCTCCCCTGTATATAGTATATACCTGTGTGTCATCTCCTCCTGTATATAGTATATACCTGTGTCATCTCCCCTGTATATATAGTATATATGTGTGTGTCATCTCCCCTGTATATAGTATATACCTGTGTCATCTCCTCCTGTATATAGTATATACCTGTGTGTCATCTCCTCCTGCATATAGTATATACCTGTATGTCATCTCTCCTGTATATAGTATATACCTGTATGTCATCTCCTTCTGTATATAGTATATACCTGTGTGTCATCTCCCTTGTATATAGTATATATGTGTGTGTCATCTCCCCTGTATATAGTATATATGTGTGTGTCATCTCCCCTGTATATAGTATATACCTGTATCATCTCCCCTGTATATAGTATATACCAGTGTGTCATCTCCTCCTGTATATACCTGTATGTCATCTCCTGTATATAGTATATACCTTTGTGTCATCTCCCCTGTATGTAGTATATATGTGTGTCATCTCCTCCTGTATATAGTATATACCTGTGTGTCATCTCTCCTGGATATAGTATATACCTGTATGTTATCTCCTCCTGTATTAGACCTCGTTCACACGTTATTTGCGCAGTATTTTTACCTCATTATTTGTAAGCTAAATTGACAGCCTGATAAATCCCCAGCCAACAGGAAGCCCTCCCCCCTGGCAGTATATATTAGCTCACACATACACATAATAGACAGGTCACGTGACTGACAGCTGCCATATTTCCTATATGATACATTTGTTGCTCTTGTAGTTTGTCTGCTTATTAATCAGATTTTTATTTTTGAAGGATAATACCAGACTTGTGTGTGTTTTAGGGCAAGTTTCATGTGTCAAGTTGTGTGTGTTGAGTTGCATGTAGCGACATGCATGTAGCGACTTTTGTGAGATGAGTTTTGTGTGGCGACATGCGTGTAGCAACTTTTTGTGTGTCGAGTTGCATGTGACAGGTTAGTGTAGCAAGTTGTGTGCAGCAAGTTTTGTGCAGCAAGTTTTGTGCATGGCGAGTTTTGCACGTGGCAAGTTTTATGTGTGGTGCATTTTGAGTATCTGCAAGTTTTGTGTGAGGCAACTTTTGCATGTGTTGCAACTTTTGTGCATGTGGCAATTTTTCTGCGTGTGCAAGTTTTGCGTGTGGCGAGTTTTCCATGAGGTGAGTTTTGCGAGTTTTGTGTGAGCCTAGTTTTGCATGTGGCGAGTTTTGCGCGTGGCGAGTTTTGAGCTGCGACTTTTGTGTTTCGACTTTTATGTGGCGAGGTTTGTGTATATGTGGTGAAATGTGTGTTGAGGGTGGTATATGTGTTCAAGCATGTGGTAGTGTGTGGCACATTTTGTGTGTGTTCATATCCCCGTGTGTGGTATCCCAGGGCGGGGCCCCACCTTAGCAACTGTACGGTATATACTCTTTGGCACCATCGCTCTCACTCTTTAAGTCCCCCTTGTTCACATCTGGTAGCTGTCAATTTGCCTCCAATACTTTTCCTTTCACTTTTTCCCCCATTATGTAGATAGGGGCAAAATTGTTTGGTGAATTGGAACGCGCAGGGTTAAAATTTCGCCTCACAACATAGCCTATGAAGCTCTCGGGGTCCAGACGTTTGACTGTGCAAAATTTTATGGCTGTAGCTGCGACGGTGCAGATGCCAATCCCGGACATACACACACACATACACACACACACACATTCAGCTTTATATATTAGATTTCTACTTTGGTAAAATTGATGCCACTTTGTTAGTATACAATAATAATTTTTGGAAATGTGAACACTGTTGGCTGGGTGTCTAGTTGCTGGGTTGGGTGTAGTGGAGGACCTGTTGGTCCATGTTAGACTATGTCTAATGTGGTGAAATTGATGTCACTTTGTTGGTATGTGCAAATAAGTTTTTGTAAATTTGTAGATTCTACGTTGGGTCTCCTTCATGTGTGTCGCCTGTAGCCAGGGGCGTAACTATAGCGGTCGCAGTGGTCACAGCTGCGACGGCGCCCGGACAGCTAGGGGCCCGTCCGTCCACCTGTCTAGCAATAGTGAAGGAGAAGGACCTAACCATTGTGGCCAGCACAGTAGCGTAGCTACTGGGGGGCAGAGGGGGCCATCGCCCTGGGCCCTGTCACATGAAGGGGCCCACTGGGAGCCAGGGCCACTTCTGTGACAAGGCAGAACACAGCATAGGAGCAGAGCAGTATAATGTCTGCTCCCTTCTGATGTCTGCACGCTGCTAACACAGTGGCCGGCTGCAGTCTCCCTCCTGCAGTGATTGGTTTCGCCCGTCTGACCTGATGATGAAGCCTTTCCTGGCTGCAGTTTTTCTTTCCTTCACTCTGTGCACGCTGGGATTGGCTCAGGCACGCTGGGTTCTAGTGCCCACCTGCATTTCACTTACTTCCTGGTCCTGCCTGCAGTGCAAACTTTATCAGTAAGTGGGCATAGCTCCCAACCGTCCCTCATTGTGCGGGATTGTCCCGGTTTTGAGCCTTTGCCCTGCTGTCCAGCATGGGACGCTCTGATCCCGCAGACAGCAGGACTGACACGTCCCCTTGTGTTAAGCCATGCCCCGGGCCCTTACCCTTCCGTATGGCTGCCTGCTTTCTGTGCACGGGACCTGTGATGAGGTCACAGGAGGGGAGGAGTCAGGGGTCACATGATCGGGACCTCCATGGATTGCAGGACTCGGCTGCCTGTGCTGGTTGCCAACTTGCCACATGGTGCTGCAGCGGCAGGATGAGGTAAGTATGCTGCCTTGCGTGGGGTCAGGAGGTGTACAGTGTGGATGTAGCAGAGCCGTGTGTGTGCGAGGTGTATGGAGCGGAGCCGTGTGTGTGCGAGTTGTACGGAGCGGAGCCGTGTGTGCGAGGTGTATGGAGCGGAGCCGTGTGTGCGCGCGAGGTGTACGGAGCGGAGCAGTGTGTGTGCGAGGTGTATGGAGCGGAGCCGTGTGTGTGCGAGTTGTACGGAGCGGAGCCGTGTGTGTGCGAGGTGTATGGAGCGGAGCCGTGTGTGCGAGGTGTATGGAGCGGAGCCGTGTGTGCGCGAGGTGTACGGAGCGGAGTCGTATGTGTACGAGGTATACGGAGCGGAGCTGTGTGTGTGCGAGGTGTACGGAGCGGAGTCGTGTGAGTACGAGGTGTACGGAGCGGAGCCGTGTGTGCATAGTGTACGGAGCGCAGCCGCGTGTGTAGGAGTATCTGTGTGTCGCCATTATATGGTACGAAGTATCATGTGCAGCCAATATACAGTATGGAGCATCATGTGCGGTCATTATACAGTATGGAGCATCATGTGCGGTCATTATACAGAATGGAGCATCATGTGGAGCCATTATACAGTATTGAGCATGATGTGGGGTCATTATACAGTATGGAATCATATGTGGTCATTATACAGTATGGAGCATCATGTGTGGTCATTATACAGTATGGAGAATCATGTGGGGCCATTATACAGTATGGAGCATAATGTGCGGTCATTATACAGTATGGAGCATCATGTGCGGTCATTATACAGTATGGAGCATCATGTGGGGTCATTATACAGTATGGAGCATCATGTGCAGCCAATATACAGTATGGAGCATCATGTGCGGTCATTATACAGTATTGCGCATCATGTGGGGTCATTATACAGTATGGAATCATATGCAGACATTACAGTATGGAGCATCATGTGTGGTCATTATACAGCATTGAGCATCATGTGGGGTCATTTGTTATGAACTGGTGGTTTAGGAGCAACATGGGACGAGCTCTGAAGGAGGTGGTACCTGTACTGACCGCAGTCCCTAAGCTCAGTTTGGAGAATCATGTGCAGCCAATATACAGTATGGAGCATCATGTGCAGTCATTATACAGTATGGAGCATCATGTGCGGTCATTATACAGTATGGAGCATCATGTGCGGTCATTATACAGTATTGAGCATCATGTGGGGTCATTATACAGTATGGAGCATCATGTGCAGCCAATATACAGTATGGAGCATCATGTGCAGCCAATATACAGTATGGAGCATCATGTGCAGTCATTATACAGTATGGAGCATCATGTGCGGTCATTATACAGTATGGAGAATCATGTGCGGTCATTATACAGTATTGAGCATCATGTGGGGTCATTATACAGTATGGTGCATCATGTGTGGTCATTATACAGTATGGAGCATCATGTGGGGTCATTATACAGCATGGAGCATCATGTGTGGTCATTATACAGAATGGAGCATCATGTGGAGCCATTATACAGTATGGAGCATCATGTGCTGTGTGTGCGAGGTGTACGGAGCGGAGCCGTGTGTGTGCGAGGTGTACAGAGCGGAGCCGTGTGTGTGCGAGGTGTACAGAGCGGAGCCGTGTGTGCGAGGTGTACAGAGCGGAGCCGTGTGTGTGCGAGGTGTACAGAGCGGAGCCGTGTGTGTGCGAGGTGTACAGAGCGGAGCCGTGTGTGTGCGAGGTGTACAGAGCGGAGCCGTGTGTGTGCGAGGTGTACAGAGCGGAGCCGTGTGTGTGCGAGGTGTACAGAGCGGAGCCGTGTGTGTGCGAGGTGTACAGAGCGGAGCCGTGTGTGTGCGAGGTGTACAGAGCGGAGCCGTGTGTGTGCGAGGTGTACAGTGCGGAGCCGTGTGTGTGCGAGGTGTACAGAGCTGAGCCGTGTGTGTGCGAGGTGTACAGAGCTGAGCCGTGTGTGTGTGAGGTGTACAGAGCTGAGCCGTGTGTGTGCGAGGTGTATGGAGCAGAGCCGTGTGTGTGCGAGGTGTATGGAGCGGAGCCGTGTGTGCGCGAGGTGTACGGAAGCGGAGTCGTATGTGTACGAGGTGTACGGAGCTGAGCTGTGTGTCTGCGAGGTGTACGGAGCGGAGTCGTGTGTGTACGGAGCGGAGCCGTGTGTGCATAGTGTACGGAGCGCAGCCGCGTGTGTAAGAGTAGCTATGTGTCGCCATTATATGGTACGAAGTATCATGTGCAGCCAATATACAGTATGGAGCATCATGTGCGGTCATTATACAGTATGGAGCCTCATGTGCGGTCATTATACAGAATGGAGCATCATGTGGAGCCATTATACAGTATTGAGCATCATGTGGGGTCATTATACAGTATGGAATCATATGCGGTCATTATACAGTATGGAGCATCATGTGTGGTTATTATACAGTATGGAGAATCATGTGGGGCCATTATACAGTATGGAGCATCATGTGCGGTCATTATACAGTATGGAGCATCATGTGCGGTCATTATACAGTATGGAGCATCATGTGGGGCCATTATACAGTATTGAGCATCATGTGTGGTCATTATACAGTATGTACAATCATGTGGGGCCATTATACAGTATTGAGCATCATGTGCGGTCATTATACAGTATTGAGCATCATGTGGGGTCATTATACAGTATGGAGCATTATGTGCAGCCAATATACAGTATGGAGCATCATGTGCAGTCATTATACAGTATGGAGCATCATGTGCGGTCATTATACAGTATGGAGCATCATGTGTGGCCATTCTACAGTTTGGAGAATCATGTGCAGCCAATATACAGTATGGAGCATCATGTGCAGTCATTATACAGTATGGAGCATCATGTGCGGTCATTATACAGTATGGAGCATCATGTGCGGTCATTATACAGTATGGTGCATCATGTGTGGCCATTATACAGTATGGTGCATCATGTGTGGCCATTATACATTATGCAGCATCATGTGCGGTCATTATACAGTATTGAGCATCATGTGGGGTCATTATACAGTATTGAGCATCATGTGGGGTCATTATACAGTATGGAATCATATGCAGTCATTACAGTATGGAGCATCATGTGTGGTCATTATACAGTATGGAGAATTATGTGGGGCCATTATACAGTATGGAGCATCATGTGCAGGCATTATACAGTATGGAGCATCATGTGCGATCATTATACAGTATGGGGCATCATGTGTGGTCATTATACAGAATGGAGCATCATGTGGAGCCATTATACAGTATGGGGCATCATGTGCGGTCATTATACAGTATTGAGCATCATGTGGGGTCATTATACAGTATGGAGCATCATGTGCAGCCAATATACAGTATGGAGCATCATGTGCGGTCATTATACAGTATTGAGCATCATGTGGGGTCATTATACAGTATGGAATCATATGCAGTCATTACAGTATGGAGCATCATGTGTGGTCATTATACAGTATTGAGCATCATGTGGGATCATTTGTTATGAACTGGTGGTTTAGGAGCAACATGGGACGAGCTCTGAAGGAGGTGGTACCTGTACTGACCGCAGTCCCTAAGCTCAGTTTGGAGAATCATGTGCAGCCAATATACAGTATGGAGCATCATGTGCAGTCATTATACAGTATGGTGCATCATGTGCGGTCATTATACAGTATGGAGCATCATGTGCGGTCATTATACAGTATTGAGCATCATGTGGGGTCATTATACAGTATGGAGCATCATGTGCAGCCAATATACAGTATGGAGCATCATGTGCAGTCATTATACAGTATGGAGCATCATGTGCAGTCATTATACAGTATGGGGCATCATGTGTGGTCATTATACAGAATGGAGCATCATGTGGAGCCATTATACAGTATGGTATAAAGATATATGTCGGGAGCACAATATATGAAAATGTAACTAATAGGGTGCTACACAATGCATAGGAAATGTAAATACTGAACCGAAAAAGAAGAAGACAATGCATAAATGTGTGCACACCTATATATCAAAAGAATAACAACTTTATTATAAGACACAAAGCAATACAAAATATAAAACCATTAAAAACATGTCCCATAAGGATCAAAAAACACAAACACACCATACTACTTGAATAATAATATACCTACAAGCCACAGCCCAAGATGTTTGAAAAATGCTCATACATAAATATGCGTAGATACAAATGCAATCTTATAAATATATACAGGCCGAGCACTTGTAACATGAGTAAATATATATGTAGCCACACAGAACCTAATAACAAATGGGCGTCCCCAAAGTTATTAAAACATAAGCCAAACACAGCCAAGTGTGACGAAGCTGCCCAGTGCAGCGATACGCGTGGGATTCTCCCACACCTTCTTCTTGTTTGCCCACAGATTCGCCAGCATGGGGGTCTTTCTGATGGCAGCCATTAGACATGTAATTATCCTTTTGGCACCTCTTTCATCATTTTTTTGAGGTGGCTGCACAGCTCTGTTTGCACCTTTTGGACTGTGCTACTGTTCTGCCATGATTGCTGCTTCTCTATTTTGTGGCTGTGATTTTGTGCACACATTTTCAGTGGCATGTCTTTCTGTGCCTCTATGCTGATCTAGCCTACATATATATTTTTCTGGCCTTTTGCTTTCCCCGTTTGGGACATATAATATTAGCAATAGGGTATCTTTTGCCTAGTATATTTTTTTCACTTGGCTGTGTTTGGCTTATGTTTTAATAACTTTGGGGACGCCCATTTGTTATTAGGTTCTGTGTGGCTACATATATATTTACTCATGTTACAAGTGCTCGGCCTGTATATATTTATAAGATTGCATTTGTATCTACGCATATGTATGTATGAGCATTTTTCAAACATCTTGGGCTGTGGCTTGTAGGTATATTATTATTCAAGTAGTATGGTGTGTTTGTGTTTTTTGATCCTTATGGGACATGTTTTTAATGGTTTTATATTTTGTATTGCTTTGTGTCTTATAATAAAGTTGTTATTCTTTTGATATATAGGTGTGCACACATTTATGCATTGTCTTCTTTTTCGGTTCATTATACAGTATGGAGCATCATGTGCGGTCATTATACAGTATTGGGCATCATGTGGGGTCATTATACAGTATGGAATCATATGCAGTCATTACAGTATGGAGCATCATGTGGGCTCGGCACATCCCAGGGACCTACACTACAGCAAGCAGGTAATACCAGGTGGCTCTCTTTCTTCATTTTATAATTGGTTTTGGCACATTTACTAGCTATTTGGCTTACACATTGCCCATTATCGTAGGGGCTTTTACACTTCGTGTCACAGCACATTTTTATCAGTCCCATATATATATATTTTTTCCCTTTTTTCGCCCCCCCCTTCCTTTTTTGGTCATATTACGCTTCAGCCACTTTTTGCACAAGCACTTTACTTGTTTTTCCTGGTATCCTGCCATTTATGATTGTATGGCGTATATATATACTATCATGTACGTATATCAAAAAATTCCCATTGTGGTTTTATTGTAATTGTCCTTTTGCCATATCTATGTCCCTGGTGTGCCGTTTTATGGTATCTTCTCACCGCACCATTTTTAATTAATAAATATTATTGTAGTATACCCTATTTTTGGACTCTGTGTCGGTTTTTCTTCGTTCTTATTAGTATGGAGAATTATGTGGGGCCATTATACAGTATGGAGCATCATATGCGGTCATTATACAGTATTGAGCATCATGTGGGGTCATTTGTTATGAACTGGTGGTTTAGAAGCAACATGAGACGAGCTCTGAAGGAGGTGGTACCTGTACTGACCGCAGTCCCTAAACTCAACACAACACTAGAAGTAGCCGTGGGATGCTCCTGTCACTCCCTAGGCACCTCGTCACAGCCTGAGAACTAACTACCCCTAAAGATAGAAACAGGAAAACTATCTTGCCTCAGAGAAAATCCCCAAAGGATAGATAGCCCCCCACAAGTAATGACTGAGTGGAGAGGGAAAAGACATACACAGAATGAAACCAGGATGTAGCACAGGAGGCCAGTCTAGCTAGATAGATAGGACAGGATGGAATACTGTACAGTCAGTATAAAAACTACAAAAATCCACACAGAGTTTACAAAAATCTCCACACCTGACTAAAGGTGTGGAGGGTAAATCTGCTTCCCAGAGCTTCCAGCTTAACCGAATATATCCATACTGACAAGCTGAACAAAACATAGAAAGCACAGAACGAATAAGTCCACAACCTGTGGACAGAAAAGAGCAAGCAAGGACTTAACTTTGCCGAACCGGTCAGGATATCAGGGAAATCCAAGAGAGATGTGAATCCAACCAGGAACCATTGACAAGTGGCACTGGCTGAAGGGAAGAGCCAGGCATAAATAGCCGAGCAGAAAGACAATCAGTGGAAGCAGCTGCAGACTGCTAAATCCAAGGAGCAGCCATACCACTTAAAACCACCGGAGGGAGCCCAAGAGCAGAACTCACAAAAGTGCCACTTACAACCACCGGAGGGAGCCCAAGAGCGGAATTCACAACAGTACCCCCCCCTTGAGGAGGGGTCACCGAACCCTCACCAGAGCCCCCAGGCCGATCAGGACGAGCCAAGTGAAAAGCACGAACCAAATCGGCGGCAACAACCCAAGAATTATCCTACTGGCCATAAGCCTTCCACTTGACAAGATACTGAAGCCTCTGCCTCAAAAAACGAGAATCCAAAATTTTCTCAACCTCATATTCCAACTCTCCCTCAACCAACACCGGGGCAAGAGGATCAACCGAGGGAACAACGGGCACCACATATCTCCGCAACAAAGATCTATGGAAAACATTATGAATGGCAAAAGAGGCTGGAAGAGCCAAACGAAAAGACACCGGATTGATAATTTCAGAAATCTTATAAGGACCAATAAACCGAGGCTTAAACTTAGGGGAAGAAACCTTCATAGGAACATGACGAGAAGACAACCAAACCAAATCCCCCACCCGAAGCCGGGGACCAACACACCGACGGCAGTTAGCAAAACGTTGAGCCTTTTCCTGAGACAACATCAAATTGTCCACCACATGAGTCCAAATCTGCTGCAGCCTGTCCACCACAGAATCCACACCAGGACAATCAGAAGGCTCAACCTGCCCCGAAGAAAAACGAGGATGAAAACCAAAATTACAAAAGAAAGGTGAAACCAAAGTAGCCGAATTAGCCCTATTATTAAGGGCAAACTCGGCCAACGGCAAGAAAGCCACCCAATCATCCTGATCAGCAGACACAAAGCATCTCAAATAGGTTTCCAAGGTCTGATTAGTTCGCTCAGTTTGGCCATTAGTCTGAGGATGAAACGCCGAAGAAAAAGACAAATCAATGCCCATCCTAGCACAAAAGGCCCGCCAAAACCTAGAGACAAACTGAGAACCTCTGTCAGACACAATATTCTCCGGAATGCCATGCAAACGAACCACATGCTGAAAAAACAATGGAACCAAATCTGAGGAGGAAGGCAACTTAGGCAAAGGTACCAGATGGACCATTTTAGAGAATCGGTCACAAACAGCCCAGATAACAGACATCTTCTGGGAAACAGGAAGATCCGAAATAAAATCCATGGAAATATGCGTCCAGGGCCTCTTGTCCTTACTTGTCCATCTATCAGGAACAAACAGCTTCCCCACTGGACAGCGGTCAGGCTTATCAGCCTGAAATTCCCGAAGCACCCGCCGCAAATCAGGGGAGATGGCAGAAAGAATCACCCCTTCCTTAAGAATGCCAACCGGCTCAAGGACTCCAGGAGAATCAGGCAAAAAACTCCTACAGAGGGCATCAGCCTTAACATTCTTAGATCCCGGAAGATACGAGACCACAAAATCAAAACGGGAGAAAAACAGGGACCATCGAGCCTGTCTAGGATTCAGCCGCTTGGCCGACTCGAGGTAAATCAGATTCTTATGATCAGTCAAGACCACAACGCGGTGCTTAGCTCCCTCAAGCCAATGTCGCCACTCCTCAAACGCCCACTTCATAGCCAACAACTCCCGATTGCCGACATCATAATTGCGTTCCGCAAGCGAAAACTTTCTGGAAAAAAAAGCACACGGTTTCATCAAAAAACCATCAGAATCCCTCTGAGACAAAACGGCCCCTGCCCCAATCTCAGAAGCGTCAACCTCAACCTGAAAAGGAAGAGAAACATCCGGCTGACGCAACACAGGGGCAGAAGTAAATCGGCGTTTAAGCTCCCGAAAGGCCTCAACAGCCGCAGAGGACCAATTCGTCACATCAGCGCCTTTCTTCGTCAAATCAGTAAGGGGCTTAACCACACTGGAAAAGTTGGCAATGAAACGGCGATAGAAATTAGCAAAGCCCAAAAATTTTTGAAGGCTCTTCACAGATGTGGGTTGAATCCAGTCATGAATAGCTTGGACCTTAACAGGATCCATTTCCATAGACGAGGGAGAAAAAATAAAACCCAAAAAAGAGACCCTCTGAACTCCGAATAGGCACTTAGACCCCTTCACAAATAAAGCATTATCACGAAGGATCTGGAATACCATCCTGACCTGCTTCACATGAGACTCCCAATCATCGGAAAAAATCAAAATATCATCCAAATATACAACCATGAATTTATCAAGATAATTGCGGAAAATATCATGCATGAAAGATTGGAACACAGATGGAGCATTAGAGAGCCCGAATGGCATCACGAGGTATTCAAAATGGCCTTCGGGCGTATTAAATGAAGTTTTCCATTCGTCACCCTGTTTAATACGAACAAGATTATATGCCCCTCGGAGGTCAATCTTAGTAAACCAACTAGCCCCCTTAATCTGAGCAAACAAATCAGAAAGCAAAGGCAAGGGGTATTGGAATTTGACCGTGATCTTATTAAGAAGACGATAATCTATACAGGGTCTCAAGGAGCCATCCTTCTTAGCAACAAAAAAGAAACCCGCTCCCAATGGTGACGAAGACGGCCGAATATGCCCCTTCTCCAAAGATTACTTAACATAGCTCCGCATGGCGGCATGCTCTGGCACAGACAGATTGAAAAGTCGGCCCTTAGGGAACTTACAACCTGGAATCAAGTTAATAGCACAATCACAGTCCCTATGTGGAGGAAGGGAACTGGACTTGGGCTCAAATACATCCTGGAAATCCGACAAAAACTCAGGGACCTCAGAAGAGGGGGAAGAGGAAATTGACATCAAAGGAACGTCACTATGTACCCCTTGACAACCCCAACTAGTCACAGACATAGTTTTCCAATCCAGCACCGGATTATGTTCCTGTAACCATGGAAAACCCAGTACAACAACATCATGCAGGTTATGCAACACCAGAAAACGGCAATCTTCCTGATGTGCTGGAGCCATGTACATGGTCATCTGCGTCCAGTACTGAGGTTTATCCTTGGCCAATGGTGTAGCATCAATGCCCCTCAAAGGAATAGGGCTCTGCAAAGGCTGCAAGGAAAAACCACAGCGCCTGGCGAATTCTAAGTCCATTAAGTTCAGGGCAGCGCCTGAATCCACAAATGCCATGACAGAAAAGGACGACAATGAGCAAATCAGGGTCACAGATAAAAGAAATTTAGGCTGTACAGTACTGATGGTAACAGACCTAGCGACCCTCCTAGTACGCTTAGGGCAATCAGAAATAACATGAGCAGAATCACCACAGTAAAAACACAGCCTATTCTGACGTCTGAATTCCTGCCGTTCTGTTCTAGTCAAAATCCTATCACATTGCATAGGCTCAGGACTCTGCTCAGAGGACACTGCCATATGGTGCACAGCTTTGCGCTCGCGCAGACGCCGATCAATCTGAATGGCTAGAGACATAGATTCGCTCAAACGAGTAGGCGTAGGGAAGCCCACCATAACATCTTTAAGGGCTTCAGAAAGACCTTTTCTGAAAAGAGCAGCCAGAGCATCCTCATTCCATTTAGTGAGCACAGACCATTTCCTAAATTTCTGGCAGTATAATTCTGCCGCTTCCTGACCTTGACACAGGGCCAACAGGGTTTTTTCTGCATGATCCACAGAATTAGGTTCATCATACAATAATCCGAGTGCTTGAAAAAATGCGTCTACATTCAGCAATGCCGGATCCCCTGATTCAAGGGACAATGCCCAGTCCTGAGGGTCACCACGCAGCAAGGATATGATGATTTTAACTTGCTGAATGGGATCACCAGAAGAATGGGGTTTCAAAGCAAAAAACAATTTGCAGTTATTTTTAAAGTTCAAAAACTTGGATCTGTCCCCAAAAAACAAATCAGGAGTAGGAATTCTATGCTCCAAAGCTGGAGTCTGGACAACATAATCTTGGATACTCTGTACTCTTGCAGAAAGTTGATCCACACGAGAAAACAAACCCTTAACATCCATGCCAGAGCATAAATCCTGAACCACCCAGAGATCAAGAGGAAAAGAAAGACAAAACAGAGCACAGAAAAAAAAATGGCTCAGAATTTTTTTTCCCCTTCTTTTGAGATGCATTTAATTCATTTTTGGCCACTTGTACTGTTATGAACTGGTGGTTTAGGAGCAACATGGTACGAGCTCTGAAGGAGGTGGTACCTGTACTGACCGCAGTCCCTAAGCTCATCACAACACTAGAAGTAGCCGTGGGATGCTCCTGTCACTCCCTAGGCACCTCGTCACAGCCTGAGAACTAACTACCCCTAAATATAGAAACAGGAAAACTATCTTGCCTCAGAGAAAACCCCCAAAGGATAGATAGCCCCCCACAAGTAATGACTGTGAGTGGAGAGGAAAAAGACATACACAGAATGAAACCAGGATGTAGCACAGGAGGCCAGTCTAGCTAGATAGATAGGACAGGATGGAATACTGTGCGGTCAGTATAAAAACTACAAAAATCCACACAGAGTTTGCAAAAATCTCCACACCTGACTAAAGGTGTGGAGGGTAAATCTGCTTCCCAGAGCTTCCAGCTTAACCGAATATATCCATACTGACAAGCTGGACAAAACATAGAAAGCACAGAACGAATAAGTCCACAACCTGTGGACAGAAAAGAGCAAGCAAGGACTTAACTTTGCCGAACCGGTCAGGATATCAGGGAAATCCAAGAGAGATGTGAATCCAACCAGGAACCATTGACAAGTGGCACTGGCTGAAGGGAAGAGCCAGGCATAAATAGCCGAGCAGAAAGACAATCAGTGGAAGCAGCTGCAGACTGCTAAATCCAAGGAGCAGCCATACCACTTAAAACCACCGGAGGGAGCCCAAGAGCAGAACTCACAAAAGTGCCACTTACAACCACCGAAGGGAGCCCAAGAGCGGAATTCACAACAGTCATTATACAGTATGGAGCATCATGTGCAGCCAATATACAGTATGGAGCATCATGTGCAGCCAATATACAGTATGGAGCATCATGTGCAGTCATTATGCAGTATGGAGCATCATGTGCAGTCATTATGCAGTATGGAGCATCATGTGTGGTCATTATACAGTATGGAGCATCATGTGTGGCCATTATACAGTATGGAGCATTATGTGTGGTCATTATACAGAATGGAGCATAATGTGGAGCCATTATACAGTATGGAGCATCATGTGCGTCATTATACAGTATTGAGCATCATGTGGGGTCATTATACAGTATGGAGCATCATGTGCAGCCAATATACAGTATGGAACATCATGTACAGTCATACAGTAAGGAGCATCATGTGTGGCCATTATACAGTATGGAGCATCATGTGTGGTCATAATACAGAATGGAGCATCATGTGGAGCCATTATACAGTATGGAGCATCGTGTGCGGTCATTATACATTATTGAGCATCATGTGGGGTCATTATACAGTATGGAATCATATGCGGTCATTACAGTATTGTCGGGATCACACTCAGTCGGAGCAGCCTTTGGAAGTGGAGAATCACCAGAAATAATACACAAGACACGTCTTGTATAGTGTATCACTGGGAAGTCTCTGAAGCACGCCTGCCTTCAATGTGCTATCCCTTCTTTATATAGTTGTTAGTGGTTATACAAGTTTTGCATGTTTAAACAAAGAGACAAAACAGGAAAGAAAGAAAAGAAAAGAAAACAGTTTCATGGGCGGCAGTTTCACAACAAACAGTACAAAGGCAATTCCACAGACAAGAAAAACAGGATTTCATACTATAGCTAAAATGTCCTTGAATGGACACGTCAATATTTATCACAAATTCTTTTTTTTATTTTTGTTCATTGAGGTAATCATTTTTGTTCTGCTCTTCACAGTATGGAGCATCATGTGGGGTCATTATGCAGTATGGAGCATCATGTGTGGTCATTATACAGTATTGAGCATCATGTGGGGCCATTATACAGTATGGAGCATCATGTGCGGTCATTATACAGTATGGAGCATCATGTGTGGCCATTATACAGTATGGAGCATCATGTGTGGTCATAATACAGAATGGAGCATCATGTGGAGCCATTATACAGTATGGAGCATCATGTGCGATCATTATACAGTATTGAGCATCATGTGGGGTCATTATACAGTATAGAATCATATGCGGTCATTACAGTATGGAGCATCATGTGGGGTCATTATACAGTATGGAGCATCATGTGTGGTCATTATACAGTATGGAGAATCGTGGGGCCATTATACAGTATGGAGCATCATGTGAGGTCATTATACAGTATTGAGCATCATGTGTGGTCATTATACAGTATGTACAATCATGTGGGGCCATTATACAGTATGGAGCATCATGTGCGGTCATTATACAGTATTGAGCATCATGTGGGGTCATTATACAGTATGGAGCATCATGTGCAGTCATTATACAGTATGGAGCATCATGTGCGGCCATTATACAGTATGGAGCATCATGTGTGGTCATCATACAGTATGGAGCATCATGTGTGGCCATTATAGAGTATGGAGCACTGTGTGGCCATATTTTTTTGTTTATAATTATTGTATATAAAACAGTGTGATCAGCAGTGCTAAATGGGTGTGGTTGGGACGTGGATATGGGTGTGACTAATTATGAATGGGTGTGGTCAGGGGCGTGGTATAAAAATTGCTGCGGCGCGCGTTGCGCGCCACAAACTTTGTCCCTCTTTCCCATCTTCAAAAGTTGGGAGGTATGAGTGGGGATGGAACTAATTAGATTTATTAAATTCTGTATTGTCACTGTGAGACCGTTGGGGTATTGTGGGGGCTGAAAGTGAGTGAGGGGGGACAGGGTACTGGGGGGTGAATGTGAGGCCATGGGGGTATTGTGGGGGAGGGGAGACAGGACTCTGGGGGGTGAATGTGAGACCATTTGGGGGTTGTGAGGGCAGAAGGTGGGTGAGGTGAGGGCAGAAGGCGGGTGAGGTGGGACAGGGCACTGAGGGGTGGATGTGAGATGATGGGGGTATTGGGGCTGAAGTGGGGGAGCTCACTAAGGGCTGAATATTATGTTTTGTTATATTATATGTACTCCATCACATGTAATATTTGCTGTCTGGGGAGGCTGGAGATTGGGGGGAGGCTGGATATTGGGGGTGGGGCGGTTAGGGGGCTTTTGATACGTACCACCTGGGTTTTTTATGAGTATTAGTATAAGGAGCCCGCATACAAAAACCAAGAGCTGCATCACATTTACAGCACCACTCCAGCATTTTTTATTTCACTGCTGGAGCAGTGCTGAAAATCCACGTCCCCTGCCCCCCGTCTGATACTCATCTTCTGGCGTTTTCATCTGTTTTAGTCTCCGCTCGGCTCTGTCTCCTGCAGTTTGTGACCTGTCCGCTGCTCCACTGTTTCATGGAGCAGCGCAGAGGTCACTAATCAATGTGAGTCTATGGAAGCCTGGTTCTGGCCTCTTTCTCACTCTCAGGCTATGTGCACACGGTGCAAATTAGCCGCTGCGGATTCGCAGCAGTTTTCCGTCTGGTTTACAGTACCATGTAATCCTATGGAAAACCAAATCCGCAGTGCACATGGTGCGGAAAATATCGTGCAGAGATGCTGCGTTGTATTTTCCATAGCATGTCAATTCTTTTTGCGGATTCCGCAGCCTTTTACACCTGCTCCTGTATAGGAATCCGCAGGTGTAAAAATGCATGTGAAATCTGCACAAAAAACACAGGAAATCCACGGTAATTCCGCACATGAATCTGCAACAAATAGCCTCATAGTCTTACATTGAGCGCTTGTGACATAACTTCTGGCCTGTCAGAAGCTGCACTCATAAGTTTGAGCAGCGGCACTGCAGCAGTGCCACAAAATAGTGAATACGCCGGAGGATGAGTAAATGACCGGTACATCCAAATCATGACAGGGAGCTGTGAATCCATCACACCGTGTATAAGGGAGCTGTGGGCCCATCACACTGTGCATAAGGGAGCTGTGGGCCCATCATACTGTGTATATGGGAGCTGCAGGCCCATCACACTGTGTATAAGGGAGCTGTGGGCCCATCACACTGTGTATAAGGGAGCTGTGGGCCCATCATACTGTGTATAAGGGAGCTGCAGGCCAATCATACTGTGTATAAGGGAGCTGTGAGTACATAATACTGTGTATAAGGGAGCTGTGAGTCCATCATACTGTGTATAAGGGAGCTGCAAGTGCATCATACTGTGTATAAGGGAGCTGCAAGCCCATCAGACTGTGGATAAGGGAGCTACGGGCCAATCATACTGTGTGAAAGGAAGCTGCAGGCCCATCACACTGTGTATAAGGGAGCTGTGGGCCCATCATACTGTGTATAAGGGAGCTGCAAGCCCATCATACTGTGTATAAGGGAGCTGCAAGCCCATCATACTGTGTATAAGGGAGCTGTGGGCCCATCAAACTGTGTATAAGGGAGCTGCAAGCCCATCATACTGTGTATAAGGGAGCTGCAAGCCCATTATACTGTGTATAAGGGAGCTGTGAGTACATCATACTGTGTATAAAGGAGCTGTGGGCTCCTCATACTGTGTATAAGGGAGCTGTGGGCCCATCATACTGTGTATAAGGGAGCTGTGGGCCCATCATACTGTGTATAAGGGAGCTGTGGGCCCATCATCCTGTGTATAAGGGAGCTGTGAGTACATCATACTGTGTATAAGGAAGCAGTGAGTCCATCATACTGCGTATAAGGGAGCTGTGAGTCCATCATGCTGTGTATAAGGAAGCTGTGCACACATCATACTGTGTATGGTTTTAGTAAGGTAACGTTCACACTAGCGTTATGCTAGTGTGCGTCGGGTTAGCGTCGGGCGACGCAGCGGCGACGCACGCGTCATGCGCCCCTATATTTAACATGGGGGACGCATGCGTTTTTGTTTGTTGCGTTGTGCGACGCATGCGTCTTTTTTGCCGCAAGCGTTGGACCAAGAAAACGCAACAAGTTGCATTTTTCTTGCGTCCGATTTTCGGCAAAAAACGACGCATGCGTCGCAAAACGCAGCGTTTTTGCGTGCGTTTTTGCGTGCGTTGCGTCGCCGACGCAGCGGCGCACAACGCTAGTGTGAACGTAGCCTAAGTTTTGCCCCCAGCAGTTTGCCCCCAGCAGTTCGACCCCAGCATTTTGCCCCCAGGTACACTTCACCCCCGAACATTTCGCCCCCAGCATTTCGCCCCCAGGTTGTTTCGCCCCTGCACATTTCACCCCCAACAGTTCGCCCCCGGATGTTTCGCCCCCAGCAGTTCGCCCCCGCACATTTCGCCCCCAGCAGTTTGCCACTGGGTACATTTCGTCTCCAGCATTTGGCCCCTGGATGCTTTGCCCCCGGCAGTTCGCCCCCAGACGTTTGTACCCTTTTGGTTCATGAATTCCTTTCCATCATCAATGTTTAGCCCCAAGAAGTTTGCCCCCGGTAGTTCGCCCCTGGATGTTTGTACCCTTGTGGTTCATGAATTCCTGTCCGTCATCAGTTTCACCCCCAGCAGTTCACCCCCTGCAGTTCGCCCCCAGATGTTTGTACCCTTGTGGTTCATGAATTCCTGTCCGTCATCAGTTTCACCCCCAGCAGTTCACCCCAGGCAGTTCGCCCCCAGATGTTTGTACTTTTGTGGTTCATGAATTCCCGTCCGTTAACAATGTTTCGCCCCCAGCAGTTTGCCCCCAGCAGTTCGCCCCCGGATGTTTCACCCCCGACTGTTTCTCCTACAGCATTTTGTCCCTGGATGTGTCGCCATCTTATGTTTCGCACCTAACATTTTGACCCCAGATGTTTCATCCTCAAATTTTGGGGTCAACATGCAGGGATCAAAACATCTAGGGCTGAACATACCTGGGGGTAAAATATACAGGACCCCAATTGCTGGAGATTCCTGTGGCTGCCTTTTCAGCAGCTCACCCAGTGCCTCTTCTGGTTGGCCTTAAAGGAGTAGTATCTCCCTAGAACAAAAAAAATGGACATACTTATCAGTCGCAGCTGCAGCTCCTTGGGTCACGGAGTGCAGTCTAGCAGTTCCCCATGATGTCTTCTCCTGTTTCTGGCTGTATTTTCATCTTCCCTGGATCACTGATCCATGAAGCATGATGAATGCCGCAGCAGTGAAGCCGAATGTCTCCAGTCCGCTCACTGACATGACGTCACTGCTGTCCCATTCATCAGTCAATCCAGGGGGCATGATGCCTCTCCTGTCACCATGGAATTGCATATATAGATCAATAGTTGGCGGTTTATAAGTAGAGCGCTGGCAGGAGTCCCAGGAAGGGGAAGGTAGACAGCCGAGTCCCTGTAGCTCCAGCCGGGCACCCCCAATAGAGGATATAATAACAGGTTATAGAATTAAAAGCCGGTCCTAGAAGCGCAGAAAAAAGGACTCTGACACCAGGTTGAGTTGAGCCACAATGCGTTTCATTGGCTTACACTGTCTTCTTCAAGTGGTCCACCTGAAGAAGACGGTGTATGCCGTTGAAACGTTTTGTGGCTCAACTCAACCTGGTGTCAGAGTCCTTTTTTCTGCGCTCCTAGGACCAGCTTTTTCTTCTATCTCCTGTCACCAAGACTCATGGTGGCCTCCGGATCCAGCATGGGTATCGCCAGCCCACACAACCAGAAGATTAGGCAAAGATGAGCAGAAGACCTCTAGGAAAGTAACAGGAGGGGAAGATCGGCAGCATGCTTACTGCAACATGATTGCTGAATCATGCTGCCTTATTTTGATTTTGCAATCCGGCATGAGAATACCCCTTTAATGCAGGCTATGTATGGAAGCAGGGGGATTGTTGACTGACTACAGGGTTAATCCCACCAACCATCTCTGCAGAACTGAGATATTGGCTTTGCTGAACTAAAGTGGTGGTTCTACAGAACCTCTTTATCAGGTCTTCAGATGGGGGGTTTTGGGATTAGCCCTCACAGAACACTCTGCCAGTATACAAAAGAATGGAGCAGCAGATAAAAGTGGTATTCTCACTTCAGGATCCGTTTTTCTATAGATACCCATTCCTCAGATTAGGCCAAGAATAGGGTGCAGTTGTATTCTGCATTGAACCAGCTGTTTATCAGCAACTTTCAGCACCAACCACAATGACAAGTGACTGTAAGCTGCAGCCATAGCTCTCCATGATTTCAGTGAGATCCAGGGAAGATGTGCCTGGCAAAGAGCTGATCCACCATGCCATGCCTTATGCAGGGGCATGCACTGCTCTGTGCAGAGAAATGCATGTTCTGGATGGGACTCAGTTGTGTGCAATCGGTCTTTCAGCAACAAATGGTCCTTTGGGGACAACCATTAAATTGGTGTGGCCCTTGGTGAATATGAGTCTGACACCGCTGATCTAAGACAAGTGACCATCATTTTACTGTCATGTACTAGTGGTGTTACACTTAATGGCTTCTTTTTGTCATCCATTACATATCATACTGTACCTAGTGATGAGCAAACCCGATCTGGAAATTACTTATTTTCCCTTTTGCTGAGGTCCCGACCTGTGTGGAGAGTCACGATAATGTATAAAATGTAATATGATTATTAGTTTTCCCTGTTAGCACACCGTGGGCTCTGAACCCCCTTCTGTCTGTGTTTCTGCTAGCTGAAATGTGTGTGTGTGTATGTTTTCGTCACATTTAAGCAGTGGAGGGATAACTAAGATAAGCCCCCTGCACGTGTCATAGCCATGGGCTGGCCAAAGGTCACCCCGATCATGACATATTGGTGACAGTCATGGTGCGATCCGTGACAGGTACAAACATCCGGGGGTGAACTACCACGGGCAAACTGCTGGGGGTGAACAATTGATGATGGACAGGAATTCATGAACCACAAGGGTACAAATATCTGGGGGTGAAACGATGATGGACACAAATTCAAGAACCACAAGGAGTCAAACATCCGGGGATGAACTTCCAGGGGCGTTCTGCTGGGGCGAAACATTGATGACGGACAGGAATTCATGAACCACAAGGGTACAAACATCCGGGGGCGAACTACCGGCGCGAATTGCTGGGGGCGAAACATTGATGACTGACAGGAATTCATGAATCACAAGGGTACAAACACCCGGGGGCGAAAAATTGATGGATAGGAATTCATGAACCACAAGGGTACAATCATCTGGGGGCGAAACATTGATGACAGACAGGAATTCAAGAACCACAAGGGTACAAACATCTGGGGGCGAACTGCCGGGGGCGAATTGCTGGGGGCGAAACATTGATGACTGACAGGAATTCATGAACCACAAGGGTACAAACATCCGGGGGTGAACTGCTGGGGGCGAAACATCTAGGGGCCAAAATGTGCGGGGGCGAAATGTACCCAGGGGTGAACTGCTGGGGGTGAACTGCTGGTGACGAAATGTGCGGGGGCGAAATGTATCCAGGGGCAAACTGCTGGGGGCGAACTGCTAGGGGCGAAATGTGTGGGTGAAATGTGCGGAGGCGAAGCATCCTGGGGGCCAAATGCTGGGGACGAAATGTTCGGGGGCGAAATGTTCCCAGGGGCGAACTGCTGGGTGCAAACTGCTGGGGGCGAACCGCTGGGGGCAAAACATGCGGGGGTGAACTGCTGGGGGCGAAACATCCGGGGGGCAAAATGTGTGGGGGCGAACTGCTGGGGGCGAAACATCCGGGGGCGAACTGCTGGGGGCGAAACATCCGGGGGCGAAATGTGCGGGGGCGAACTGCTGGGGGTGAAACATCCGGGGGCGAACTGCTGGGTGCGAAATGCTGGGGGTGAACTGCTGGGGGCGAAACTTCTAACTCCCATCTATACCCTACCCTTGTACTACACTCTTGACTGTATACTTGCATATATATACCTGAATATTTCTAGTGCGCCTTTCGGCAACTAAATAGAAAATGTAATCTTGGGCTGCTTTTTCGTCTCGGTCCATGAATCCCCACGTCTGCGCGCTCGGTTGGTTATTATACACTACCTGGGTGGGTTTCTGACCCGATATAAGCCTGTTGTCGGACGGGGCTTATGAGGAACTGGTGGCAGCATCCGGACTGTGTTAGGGTGGTTTCACACTTGCGTTTTTGTCTGCAGCGTTTTTTGCAAAAAAACGCATGCGTTTTTCCCCTATATTTAACATTGAAAACGCATGCGTTTTTTGGTGTACGCGTTTGCATGCGTTTTTGAACGCATGCGTTTTTTTACTGCATGCTTTCATTTTCAGAAATGCAACTTGTAGTATTTTTGAGAGGCGTTTTTTGGACAAAAAAAACCGCATGCGTTTTCATGCGTTTTTTTTGGGTCAAAAAATACATTGGAGTCAATGGGGACACATGCGTTTTTTTGTGCATGCGTTTTTTTGCATTAAAAACGCATGCGTTTTTCTATTAAAAAAACAGAAAACTCACTGATATGCCACCCCCCAACATAAAGGTGATAAAGGGATCCTAACCCTAACCTTACCCCTAACCCTAAGGCCGGCTTCACACTTGCGAGTTTTACGGACGTAAGAGCGCAGAAACTACGTCCGTAAAACTCGCAAAAAATACGGCACAATTATTCTCTATGCCCCTGCTCCTATCTGCCGTATTTTACTGATCAGTATTATACGGCTTTCTACGGCCGTACAAAATCGCAGCATGCTGCGTTTGTCACCGTACTGCGCAAGAAATACGCCAATGAAAGTCTATGGAAGCGTGAAAAATATGGATTTCACACGGACAAGCAGTGTGACTTGCGACAAATACGCAGCGCTGTTAGAGAGAAAAGCCGGTAATTCAGTGCGGTGTACAGTAAAATCACACTGACAGCTTACAGTAGAATAGGTAGAATAAATGTGTACACATAGAATAGGTATATATATATATATATATATATATATGTCAGTGAGACACATATATGTATATATATTAATATTTATTCCAGCGCTATACAGCTTGAAAGCCGGTAATTCAATTACCGGCTTTTTCTTTCTCCTTCCTAAAACCCGACATGATTTGAGACATGGTTTACATACAGTAAACCATGTCTTCTCTCCATTTTTTTTGCAGATTCCACACTACTAATGTCAGTAGTGTGTATCTGCAAAATTTGGCCGTTCTAGCTCTTAAAATAAAGGGTTAAATGGCGGAAAAAATTGGCGTGGGCTCCCGCGCAATTTTCTCCGCCAGAGTAGTAAAGCCAGTGACTGAGGGCAGATATTAATAGCCTGGAGAGGGTCCATGGTTATTGGCCCCCCCCTGGCTAAAAATATCTGCCCCCAGCCACCCCAGAAAAGGCACATCTGGAAGATGCGCCTATTCTGGCACTTGGCCACTCTCTTCCCATTCCTGTGTAGCGGTGGGATATGGGGTAATGAAGGGTTAATGCCACCTTGCTATTGTAAGGTGACATTAAGCCTAATTAATAATGGAGAGGCGTCAATTATGACACCTATCCATTATTAATCCAACTGAATGAAAGGGTTAAATAAAACACAAACACATTATTTAAAATTATTTTAATGAAATAAAAACAATGGTTGTTGGAGTATTTTATTCTACGGCCAATCCAGTCACTGAAGACCCTCGTTCTGTGAAAGAAAAAACATAATAAACCAACAATATACTTACCCTCCGCAGATCTGTAACGTCCAACGATGTAAATCCTTCTGAAGGGGTTAAAACATTTTGCAGCAAGGAGCTTTGCTAATGCAGGCTGCTCCTCGCTGCAAAACCCCGGGGAATGAGTCTAAATATAGATCAATGAGCTATATTTAGCTTCATTTGCGGTGAGGCGCCCTCTGCTGGATGTTCATAGATCGTGGGAACTTGCCTAGAAAGCCTGGGAGCTTTCTAGGAAATTTCCCACGATCTATGAACATCCAGCAGAGGGCGCCTCACCGCAAATGAAGCTAAATATAGCTCATTGATCTATATTTAGACTCATTCCCCGGGGTTTTGCAGCGAGGAGCAGCCTGCATTAGCAAAGCTCCTTGCTGCAAAATGTTTTAACCCCTTCAGAAGGATTTACATCGTTGGACGTTACAGATCTGCGGAGGGTAAGTATATTGTTGGTTTATTATGTTTTTTCTTTCACAGAACGAGGGTCTTCAGTGACTGGATTGGCCGTAGAATAAAATACTCCAACAACCATTGTTTTTATTTCATTAAAATAATTTTAAATAATGTGTTTGGGTTTTATTTAACCCTTTCATTCAGTTGGATTAATAATGGATAGGTGTCATAATTGACGCCTCTCCATTATTAATTAGGCTTAATGTCACCTTACAATAGCAGGGTGGCATTAACCCTTCATTACCCCATATCCCACCGCTACACGGGAATGGGAAGAGAGTGGCCAAGGTCCAGAATAGGCGCATCTTCCAGATGTGCCTTTTCTGGGGTGGCTGGGGGCAGATATTTTTAGCCAGGGGGGGGGCCAATAACCATGGACCCTCTCCAGGCTATTAATATCTGCCCTCAGTCACTGGCTTTACTACTCTGGCGGAGAAAATTGCGCGGGAGCCCACGCCAATTTTTTCCGCCATTTAACCCTTTATTTTAAGAGCTAGAACGGCCAAATTTTGCAGATACACACTACTGACATTAGTAGTGTGGAATCTGCAAAAAAAATGGAGAGAAGACATGGTTTACTGCATGTAAACCATGTCTCAAATCATGTCGGGTTTTAGGAAGGAGAAAGAAAAAGCCGGTAATTGAATTACCGGCTTTCAAGCTGTATAGCGCTGGAAAAAATATTAATGTATATACATATATGTGTCTAATGACATATATATATATATATATAGACAGTATATATATATTTTTTTTTCTTTTTGGGACACATGGATCATTTCTATAGCGGTATGTTGGTTTTGCAAGCCTGTGAGAAAACCACGCAGTACGGATGCCATACGGATTACATACGGAGGATGCCATGCGCAAAAAACGCTGACACACCCTGCCTACGGAGGAGCTATGGACCACTATTTTCGGGACATTTCAGCGTATTACGGCCGTAATATACGGACCGTATTTTCATACGCTGAGTGTGAAGCCGGCCTAAGGGATCCTAACCCTAAGGGATCCTAACCCTACCCCTAACCCTAAGGGATCTTAACCCTACCCCTAACCCTAAGGGATCCTAACCCTAATCCCTTTAGGGTTAGGGGTAGGGTTAGGATCCCTTAGGGTTAGAGGTAGGGTTAGGATCCCTTAGGGTTAGCGGTAGGGTTAGGATCCCTTAGGGTTAGCGGTAGGGTTATGATCCCTACCCCTAACTATTTCTGTTTATAGTGGGTTTTTTACTTTATTTTGATGATTGGCAGCTGTCACACATTTCTCAGCATGCGTTTAAAAAACGCAAACGCATGAAAAAACGCACGTAAATGCGTCAAAAAGCAGCGTTTTTTTCACCACATGCAAAAACGCATGCGTCAAAAAAATGCAGTGTTTGCACGCGTTTACATGCGTTTTTTCACCATGCGTTTTTTTGCATTTTTTACCGCAAAAACGCACCCAAAAAAACACAAACGTGAAACCAGCCTTAGTGAGGAACTCTTGACAGTGACGGCTGGGAGGTTTCTATATATATCCCCAGCCTGGATCGGTGATGCATATCCCCCTCACTGGGAGCTCCTCAATAGCTCGTACCTATAAGTGAAGCCTCTCCAGCGACTATTTGCCCTCGGTGCAGTTCCCTCACTGACCTGGGGCACGTGGTGGCGCCAGAGAGACGATCCCTGCTTGGTCCTTCTCCCCTTCCCCTGTGCGATCCGTCATAGGGGTGATTTCTGAACAGTGAGAATAAACCCAATGCAACTTTTATTACAACTGTGCGTGTGCACGAGGCCCTGACTGCAGGAATCCTCCCAGAATGGAGCTAGTCAGGGCAGCTCCTGGAATCTCCGCCATGCCGTCCTCAGTGGTGAGAGTCTCCCCGCACAGCCCCACTGCAGTCACCGCTGTCCGCACTGGCGCTGCCGCAGGGAGGGAGGGACACACGGGGGCGCCCCACAGCCGCAGCCCTCACTGCCCGCCCACACAGCGCAATGACGTCATCACAACGCCGCACAACCCGCTCCTGTGCTCTCCGCTGGGAATCGATAGCTCAGGTATCGGCTTCAAGGCACATTGGCCGCTCGAGCACACACCTCCTTCTGTTCTCGATTATTCAGCCTGCAGGGCTGTAGCGACGCAAGATGGCGGAGAAGACGTCCGGCGGTTCGCAGAGAGCGGGCTCTAAGGTGAGGCCGTCAGGGCGAGGAGTGCGGGGCCCGGATGTGTCGCTCGGTGTGCCCGGTGACGATGTGCCGCGCAGATACCGGCCTGCGGTGTAAGAGGCTGTGTGACCGCGGTGCGCGGGAGCCGAGGCCTGCTGTGAGGTGCACGGCCCGGTGTGTGCGGCCTCTCCTGCTCCGCGGGGCATGTCACCGGCG